>NC_034608.1:26019108-26047070 GCF_900095145.1 Mus pahari | reverse complement strand
AAAAAAAACTTTAAAATCTTCTAATTCACTTATGCCTTAATATTTCAAAATGTCTTATTTTATAAAAGGAAGATGTTCTTGGCTTATCGAAAACACTTTTTTCCCATTAATTAATTTTTTCACTTTACAGCCCTATTGTTGCCCCTATTACTCATGGTTCAGTAATGGACTGGCTAGGATGATTCTTTTGTTTTACTGGTCCATTCACACTCGTCAGATATTCTCTGTGTACAAATCAAGGGCATACCCATCATCTACATTTTTGACACCAACTTTCTTTTCAGAATTTAGTAAATGATTTTAAATTAAATAGGGAGAAACTTCAAGCAACCAAATTAAATTAGGTCAAAACTATTACAGCATTAAGATTCACAGGACACAGTTAATATTCTCCCTTTGGACTCTGATTCTGAAATGTTTATAGATGATGGGAAGATTATTATTAACCAATATGAGAGTATCGCCTAACAAAGTATAAATTGTTGAAATAGACTATGAGGAAAGAATTGTTTATATGTGCTAATAGATATTACATATGAAGAGGTAATGTTTGCATTGGGATTCATTGCCTAGGATTCTGGGTTTTCTGACATAGAGGTATTTGATATCACCTAAAAAGAAAATAAAATTGTTATAATAAATTTTATTTCAATTTTCCACTTTATAAACATGACAAGTGTATTCCATGTTGGAAGTTCTGATAGAGTAATTTCACTGAACTCTGGGACATGTGCAATAGCAGACAATAACTAGCCTCATAGGAAAAAGGTTATAGACTAAAAAATATAATGAGTTTCCCTCTTCATATTAGGTGATATTCTTCAGAAACATTGATGTGTTTCTCATTGAGCACTTTCTGTATATCTTTGACCAGGCAGGCCACATTTGTCAGCAAATATTTTTTGGAGATATTCAGAGTCCCTGAGCCTAGAGGTGATCTTAAAATATTTGAAAAGACTGAATACAAAGAGGTAGTATTGTGTAATAACATAAGTTGAGCTGGAGTCAAGGTGGCTTGAGAGAATTGAGCAATATGAATACAAGTAGCATTTATTTGGTAAGGTAATATATGAGCAATGACTCAAAGAGAAGTTCACCAAGGTGTAAGGTCCCAAATAAGATAGGAAATAGGTACATCTCTAAGACTAAAAGTAACCTTAGCATTGAAGTCAGTGGTTTCTCTTGTTATGACTCTATAAACAAATTACCAAACAACATTGTATGAAATTGGATGATTATATACATTCTCTACTAATATTTTGAATTTGGAACCTCACAAAGTCATACTATGAGATGAGACTTTGGGAAGCTAAAGGAAGGGCCCTTATAAGCACGATTGGTACCCAACTCAGAAGACTTGGAAGCTTATTGTATGTCTCCACTCTATTAGGTGAGGACAAAATAAGGAAGCTGCTTTGGGAAAAACAAGGAGGAAGATGATTAAAAGATGTTGGACACCTTGCTTCCACCTCACAGCCTCATTCAGAACAAAAAAGTTAAATGTCAATCAATTGAGACACATAATGATTCAAGGCCTTTTAATGTAGCCTGAAGTCCACCGGCAGCTCATTGAGACAGATGGAGATACGTATAGCCAAAAATTGTACTGAGGGGTTAGGGGAAGGAACTGAAGGTGATAGCAACCGAATAGAGATACGAACATTGTCAACTCACCTGGACCCCTTGGAACTCCCAGAGACTAAGCTACTAACCAAAGATCATAAACATGCTGGTCCGAGGCCCCAAGAATATATGCACCAAAGATCTGCCTTGTCTGGCCTCAGTAGAAGAGGATGTGCCTAATCCTGAAGTGAATTGATGTCCCAAGGAAGGAGGATGCCTTGGGGAATATCCTCTCAGAGGCAAAGGAAAGGAGGGATGGGATGAAGAACTCTAGGAGGGGGCAACATTTGAGATGTAAATAAATAAAATAATTAATTTATAAAAAGTGGCTTGAAGTGATTAAAACAATACTACTGTTTCCTAGGATCTGGTCTGCATAAGGGAGGGAGGGAGGGAGGGAGGGAGAGAGAGAGAGGGGGGGATTCTCTAATCAAGACTTTTATTAACCTCAAAATTAAATTTATATTATCAAATCCACAGAAATGGAATATTCTTATACATCTGCAATTTGGGACTGAAACTCACATCTTTCACATTGCATTTTAATGCACTAGGTCTTTAGAGGTGGTGAATGAGAGCAGTTTAGCTATCATCTATCAGCATTTTGAGTATCTGGAGCAAGGCTTTAATTTTAGAGTAGTTGCATAACCTACCATTGAATTCTGATCTCTTTAAAAGGTCGTAGGTATTTTTGTATTTTTTGAAAAAAAAATGTAATTTAGCAGTTAAGAATACTACAGTCTAATTCCATGATGTATTCAAATAGAAGTGTTCATGTTTGGGAATTAATTGATTTCATTCCCATTAAAGTCAGTTAATTGTCAACTATTTTGCCTTGAGTTGATTCCCACCAAGAAAATACTTTTCCTTTCTCCCAGAATTGAACCTCTATAATAAAAATAATGACCACTTCGATCTGGAAAAGAAGCTGGTAGAATAATGTTTTTCGTCTCTCATCTTTGTATCACTTTGAAATTGTTCCCACAAAAAAAGGGGGGAGAAGAAAAAGAGAAATAATAAAACCAGCAATCCGTAAATGAAGGAAAATGAAGCTACAGCTTGATTGCATGATCATATGCTCAGTGTTAAAAATGCCAGTTCTGAATGAGTACAAGTAGAAGGCAAGGAGCCTGTCATGCTGTCTGGAGAGAAAGAATCCATGCTGGAAGCCAACTTGAGAGCTTGCTGACTCAGACTTGGCTCCTTCTGGATCTAGGAGTCACATTTAGTCTTAGGCACCAACATTAAAAGGCAAGCTATCACTAAGACTGAAGCAGCACCAGACACTTTATATGAAACTAATATAGTGGAGTTCATTGACTTTTGTTGTTTACATTCAGTATGTGAATAAGATAATAAGAAAAAGAATATACATATGATAATGCTTATGTCCAAAGCCAAATTATTACTGAATATAGAAAACTTAGAGTACTGAATGACTTGATTCTCAGTTATGATCCTAAGATGAATAAGGATTTTATAGGTGAAGAAATAAAGGGGTAGAGAAACATGGTATGACTTTGAAACAAAAGTGTATTTAATCTCTAGCAGTGAGGAATGGGTGGCATGTGGGTTCCCTAAACACTCTATTTTCACCTAGCCACCTAAACATGCTCATTTTCAGCAGAGGTAAAGGGATCTAACCATTTTCTGTTGAGGTCAGTTGTAAAGTCAGCAGCAGTACCAAATAGCCATGCCTCAACTCTATCAAACCTCCTGGGAGTAGAAGAAAGTTATTATCAGTGGAAATCATAGGTGGGAGAAAGGAGAATGCATGTGGATATACTGTCATGTTTCTCTAAACGTACTTATGGTAAGCTTTGATTGGCATTTGACACAACTTGGAGTAACCTAGAAGGAGGTTAGTGACAAGGAGGGCTACTGTACATTAGGTTGGCCCGTGGATGCCTTTTTGGGGAATTGCCTTACTGAGGTTAGCTGCTATGAGGAGATCCTGCCCAATTAGGGCAGCACCATCCCATAGGAAAGGGATCTTGAACTGTCTAACAGTGGAGTCATAGAGGGGAACACCAACAGACATTCAAATGTAAGCACACATTGACTTCTCTCTGGTCTTGACTGAGGATGCAACATTATGATCAATATATAGACCGTCTGCCTTGACTTCTCTATATTGTAAACTATAACATGAAGTTGTGTAGTAAAATAAACTCTTTCTCCCCTACACTGCTTTCTTTGTCAGGGTATTTTATTTTAATAATAGTAATAAAACTAAGACAGCCCTCTAGGCATAATTGTTCATAGAGGATGGAGCCACGGCTCACAGGGTTTTGTGGAGAGCAGAGACGGCTTCCATCATTTCCAGGTTTTATCCTGGAGTTAGCCAGACTAGTGTAATGGAAGTTGTCAAAATACAAAGAAACAAACTGACCTCACAGGGTGCAGTAGGTTCATTTACAAGAAATGGCAACATACTGAGGATTAAATGATATTTTCTGTACCTACATGAGTATTTAGCAACAACCTAAGAGAGAGCAGTCTTCCTGTGGAACGTTTTCCAAGCAGCAAGTGCCATTCAACAGAAGTTTCTCTTCTGTCCTTAAATTTTTTGTGTTGTGTTTTGTAAACATCAAATTAAATTAATGCATTACCTGAAGTATGATAGGCTTTACCGCCAAGAACTCTGGAATCAATTACACCATACCATCTACTCTTCTTAGACAGGAAGATTCTGAAAATTATGCTTTGTGGAAAAAGTGAGTAATATATATTAATAATATATTATTTATACGTATCAATTATATATATGTACATACACATAGACTAGACTAGGACTACCTTTATACAGATCTGGTATGTGTGTACATACACAAGATCAAACAAACACATACACACACAATAAGCATATCATACACACACACACACACACACACACACACAATGAGCATATCACACACACATACACACACACACACAATAAGCATATACTTTAATTTTAATTTCACTTCAGCTTGATTTTATCAATTATGCTTTGATGCTACTACCACTAGCACATTTGTTGTGAGAAAGTATCCCTCCTTTTGATAAAACTGCACAGCTGTTCTAGGAGGAAAAAAATCCGTAACTCTCAACTCATTTCTATTTAAAGAAATTTCCTCTATGCAAGAATTTCCAATTAGTTTTAGGCCACCTTTTAGATTCTGATAAAGGCCTGATTTCATCTCTCTCCAAAACACCATTAACTGGTCCAGAATCCCTTCATTTTAAGTCCTGGCAACCAGATAGGAAGAGAATGGATTACGGATCCCAGGTATCACAGTTAAAAATCAGAACACTTTGATCCTAAGTAGATGGATTAAGGTTTAGTGAGTGATTTAACTCATTAGGAGGATGTGTAAAATTTCCTATGCTTCTTTAAAAATCTGCTGTCTGCTTCATTAATCTCCGTAGATGGAGTACTGCTAAGTATAGAAGTTATCGTACAAAGCAACAGATGCATATTTGACTTCTTGCTTCAAAACTGTGATAATCACTTAATGCTTAAATTGTGCAATTGAAAGTTCCACTGATACAACAAATTGAACCTCACTGTATTTTAAAAATATCTCTGTAAACTAAACACTCTAATGTTACTATAATGCATTTTATATGGACAGAAAATAAACAACTAGAAGTAGTCTCTGTTACCATTTTTACTTTTAAAAAAAAAGAAAATATGAGGAGAAGATAATTCAAATAAATCTCAGGATTTGGATGAGATGCTTCTTTTTAAAATACTGGGTGTGTGCAGGTCCTTATACCATTGATTATTTTAATGATAATGACCAAAAAATGTCCTAATGGAAAATGTCTATTTGTGCATTTTTAATTTCACATGAACATGAGAGTATGTAATGAGATTATAATTTTACTTTTTTTCATCAGTGGACGTAATTTGGCATGTCTAAGAGTACATTTCTAATGAGGAAGTATGACTGCTAAATGACATTGATACAATGAAGAGAAATAATGATAAAAAGCAAAGCTTATGTCCTTCTCATGCTAACCCATCTGCAGCTGCAACCCATCAGACACTATCCAGCTTGCTCCCAGATGAGCATCTTATGTGCTTACACTATTTCACCCATTTCATGACTACTATTCATCCACGTAAGATATAGGGAACTGAAGGATTTTGTAACCCCATAGGAAGAACAACAGTATCAACCAACCAGCTCCCTCAGAGCTCCTAGGAACTAAACCACCAGCCAAAGATTACACATGGAGAGACCTATGGCTCCAGCCACATATGTAGCTGAGGATGGCCTTGTTGGACATCTATGGGAGGAGAGGACCTTGGTCCTGGGAAGGCTCGATTCCCCAGTGTAGGGAAATGCTAGGACAGGAAGGTGAGAGAGTGTGGGTGGGTAGGTAGGGGAGGACCTTCATAGAACCAGGGGCAGGGAGGTGGGATACGGGGTTTCTGGGGTGTGGGGGTTGTGGGGAAACTGGGAAAGGGGATAACATTTGAAATGTAAATAAAATATCCCATAAAAAATATGACCTAGGAATTTAGTGATGAAAGCCAAGCTGGCTTGCTTGGCATAGAACTCAATTTAGGAGGAAGGACCATGGTTTTTCTTTTCTTCGCAATCCAAACTTTGTCCTTTCTCCTTAATTCTGTCTCCTGAGCCATGCTCCTTCATGTTTAAGATGAGGTGAATTCCATCCTAGCATCTTATTCTTTTTCTATGATTGTTTTTTTCTTTTGCTCTCGACTGTGGATTACTGCTACACACTGTGAATAATGGCACAGAAGCACCCTGATTGTTTAAAAGGTATCACACAGTTAAGGGCTAGAGAGCAAAGAATTGTTTTCTCAAATTGATTTGCACATGTCCTGGGAGAGACATCAGCCAGCACTTTAGGAAGTAGCTGCCATGGATCCCTGTGTTTAAACTCCACACTTGAGTTCAGTTAAGTGCATTATTAATAGTTTATGTGACTCCTTGATGTTAGGAGTGTTTTTATACAATGAAAGATGCTAATGTGATGCCATTTTACTATGAGGTTTAATTGCTAATTGCTAAAAAGAAAATACACCCTTCCTTTAGATTCAATTCCTTTGTGACTCTATACTGTTATTGGTCATTTTTGGAGTAGGTCAGATTAGTCTCATTCAGCTCCATAATTTATCCTACCCATTTCCATATTTTGTTTGCTTTCATAAAGGGTATGTGCTTCGGTTTGTTTACAGAGGGTTCTTATTTTACATACTTATCTATGGTACTGGTTTTATTTTTAAATAAGAATTTTTCCAATGTGAAACACACTTGATTTAAGGCCATGTAATTTTGTGCCTAGGTTAAATCACTTTCTTAAGTCATGGGGGGTGGAGTTAGAGAATGAAACTGTCACACAAACATAATTACAGTGTCAGTTTATTATACCATTCTCAGAAAGCTCATCATATACTGTTTTGAATTGATTTTAAATGCAGAAATTTCCATTGTAATCATAGTGTATTGTTGCTGATATTACTAACTTATAAGGCCACAAGGAGCCAACTAACCTTTGCTTCAGCTGATAGCAAACTTGAAACAACTTTCCTTAAATATGCATTTTGAAGTTTCTGTCCCTGAAACACTCAAAATTTTTAATGCCCAGTTGCATGGGATTGCAAAGACCATTAACATTACAAGGATTGCACACTGCTAGGAACAAGTGAAAATTATTAGGACAGGACACAGGTTGTAAAGTGTCATAGACGACTTACTCAGAAGCCCCGAGGAAAACTCAGTTTTCCACACCTACAAACAGAGACCACAAGACTTGTGCTATATAATGTTTCCAATTTCAAAGTCCTTGACAAGTAAAAATTTAAATTACTGCTTCCTATAATTCGGTAATATCTAATGCTAGAATTCAACACTTTGAACTTAAAAACATTGCAGTGCTAACTATAAACTGTTTATAGCTGGATACAGCTTTAGACGGTTACTACCTGTTGAGTTGTCTGACCCACTCAAGTACTTGTTTTACTAGTGGGAACTTAAGCTATTGAGTTTATAAAACTGCAGAATTCTTGGTGGTATTTTGCCTCTGTGATTTTGGTTTTTCCTTACTTCCATTTCCTCTCTTTGTTTGCTTTTAACAGGTAGCCAGCAAATTTGAAATTAAAATTAGATGTATAATGCACACCGAACCCAGAAACTATTGTATATGCCAGAAAGATTTTGCTGACAGGACCCTGATATAGCTCTCTTTTGTGAGGCTATACCAGTGCCTGGCAAATACAGAAGTGGATGCTCACAGTCACCTATTGGATGGAAGACAGGGCCCCTAATGAAGGAGCTAGAGTAAGTACCCAAGGAGCTAAAGGGGTCTGCAACCATATAGGAGGAAAAACAATATGAACTAACCAGTACCCCCCAGAGCTGTGTCTCTAGTTGCATATGTAGCAGAGGATGGCCTAGTCAGCCATCAATGGGAGGAGAGGCCCTTGGTCTTGTGAAGACTCAGTACAGGGGAATGCCAGGGCCAGGAAGCAGGAGTGGGTAGGTTGGGGAGCAGGGTGTGGGGAGGGTATAGAGGGCTTTGGGGATAGCATTTGAAATGTAAATGAAGAAAATATCTAATGAAAAATAATAATAAAGAGATTTTCCTGAAGTTTAAAATGTAAAAATTCGATAGTTGACCATGGTTTACTTAAAGAAACACATGAAGATGTAAACATAAAGCAAAAGTTTCATAGTTAAAAATATCATCATTTTTAGGAACTATTCTCAAGTATGAGAGTCATAGCATTTAATAAATCTGCCATACTGTTACCAATATGTGAAAATAATTATTGACATTATCAGTATATTGTCCATGTTTTCTCCTCAATTTTTACTCAGTTTCTACCCAATATTTCATAATGTGATAACCCTGGCTACTCTTCCATTTTATTCTTTACTTTAAAAGTTTTGATCTTAGCCAAAAGCCTGAGAAGCGATACTTTAAAAGTTTAAATCTTATGTTTGAGCATGGAGTAGTGGATTTTGCTTATAATTGAACATTCAGAAATCTGAATTCATGGCCATTATGAGTTCAAGAAATATCTAAACTATTGATTCTATTTCAAAACCACAAAATGAGTATATATTTCTCTATTTATTGAGTTTTTCCAAAGTCGAGGGATATATCTTGATTTGCATGGATACACTATTATTGTTAATTTTTTAATTGACTTGTTTTATAATCTTGAATGCAAGTTAGCTAAAAAAAGTTTAGAAATTGTTTAAATGTTGGGCCAAGTGATCCAATAGCTGTCCAAAACAGTCAACATATAAAGAGTTCAGAGGTGTGCTTCATTCTAGTCTCCATTCTAGTCTTCATTCTAGTCTCTCATCTAGTTCCATCACGGTGAGACTTAATGGTAAGCCCCCCTCTCAGAGTGTACACAGCTAAGGCCATGTGTCACATAGATGTATGCCACCTGTGTTTGATGTTAATTAGCCTATGGCACACATGCTATATTAGGGTGTTCAACTGCCCTTTTAAAATTATGGCATGTGTATTGCTACTGAAAAAGCAGACCACTGCATACTCCTGTGAAATTGTAGTTAATGTCATATATTTCTGCTTTTAGGATATTTGAATTGGTGTCACAGAAAGAGATTTTGAAGTACACATAAAAACTAATTAATCTGGCAACATAAAATGTGACTTTGTTGGTGGTCTTCTGCCTTTAAATAGAGGCGTTATTTTCTAATTTTAAAATTAATAAAAGTCCCAATGGAAATCTGATTTTTTTCAATATAATATTTATGAAATTCTAAACACTCCAGTAGATACCTGCTGAGCAGTGGTCATCCCAGTGATTTGGAAGAGTTTTAAGGTTACAAACTTAATTATTTATAGAAAAAGAGAAATTGCCTAAGAAAATCATAAGATGAATAATGTTAATAGTTATAACGCTCATCCCAAGTCCAGTTATGACTCTTTTTATCTGTTAGCCTTCCTCCAGAACAAAAATACATTTTCCCCATCACTGTTGGTAAGAATCTGATAGAATGAGACAGCTTCCTGACATTCACAGCAACCTTTAATAAAGAAAGAACATTGTGGGCCTAGTGTGCATGCCCACTGCTAACCATTTATGCTGGCATGATCTGAAAATGAAGATTGAGCAGACTGTGAAACATATGAAGTGTCTGCCAGACAGCAATTCCTGTACTAGCCAAGTATTTAAATTAAATTTGGGTATCTGTCTCTCTGTGTGCTTAGCACATACATATTTTCTTTAGGCCGTGAACTTCCCCTTGCTGATAAGTAGAAACATTCTCCTTTGTTGCAAGATAAGGAAGACTGCGTATCTTCTAGCTATTTCACTTTTCTTATTGAGTGTTAAAATGTAAAAAGCATAATAATAATTGCATGAAAAGGATGAAGAGAGTGGCATTTAGTGCAGAGTATGGTTCCATAATTACATAATTATAACTACATTTATAAATTCGTTGCTAATGCCTCATCAAAGCACAGTGAACATTCTTTCTTCTATTTCAATTGATGTTTCCTACCTTTTAAATATTTACCTAAAATTTCTCATTAAGTTGATGGGAAAACTGGTAAACTCCCTTAATTATCACACATTTATATCTTGTTCTAATCATGTAATTGGGTCTTTAAAGGTGTCTGACTAACAAAGTATACCACTTGGATCCAATCCTGAAGCTAATTTGATTATGAGAGAAAGGACTTGAGGGACTCAGCTGCAGATGCCTATGAAGGAATGAGAAAAAGTCAAAGCAGACGGTGTAGATGGAAGAAGATGAGGAGTGTGTGATTGGCATGATTAATTTGAGGTGTTTGTGCAGAGGTGTTAAAGAGGACATGACTGAGACACAAATCTGAACTGCATTCAATAAAACGATAGTGCAAAGAATAGAAAAGTTTACAAATATTGTATATAAACTTTACTTTTTCATCTCACAGACAACACGATAAAGGTTGTGTTACCCGTGAAAAATATAATGACATTCAAACAGCCCATTGACTCAAACAGACTCAAAGATTCCCAATATGGTGAGATAGTCTTTATGTTTACATATGTTTGCATGTGAATGTCATTCAAAGTCTTACCCTCTTGCCCACTAAAGGCAGGCCACAACTGGAGATTTTACAAAGAATGGGAAGTTTATATTGTATCATATGCAGGCACAATGTACCATTTTCTTGAAACTCAAACATGTATAGGTAGTTTGTCCTTAGTTTATGTGCTTCAGAATCTCACTTATTACATAAAAGTTGATGTCTTATTTTTGAAATACTCCAAGACAGTCTACAGCTATGTGTAAAACATAATACCAACAAATATATATTAACTTTCTATTACCTGAGTTCTAGGCTAGTCTGGGCCAAATTATGAAACTCTGTCTGGAAATTAACAAGCAAACAAACAATTATTCAATGGTTGAAAATTCTAATCTGTACAACATAAGAATTTTTAATATTCACAGAGACTGGCTTCAGATCTCTGAGTATATAACAAGCTACACAGAGTCCTCCCTTCTATAAAAGATATAGCATTTTAACATAACAAGTGTTTTAAATGGGTTTCATGCTATTGATCTTGTACTCAGTTATATACTGAAAATTATTCATCTCCTTTGTAATAAAAAGCAAAAGACTGTTGTTCAAGCACAGACCATTTTTGTGTATTCATTTTAAAAATTTTAAAATTTGTTTTGTGAGTGTGTGTGCACATATGTCCATGCCTGACTTTGTCTGTGAGTGTGTGTGTGTTTGTGTGTGTGTGTGTGTGTGAGAGAGAGAGAGAGAGAGAGAGAGACAAAGACAGAGACAGAGATAGAGAGAGAGCACATACATTTATCCATGTGGAGGCCAGATGAATATTTCAGGTGTCTTCCCCCATCATTCTCTATTTTCATTTTTGATGTGGGGCAAATTGCTCACTGAACTTTGAAGGTCAACATTTCATCTAGACTGACCACCTCAGCTGGGCTCTTCCAGTCTATGAACCCCATAAATATTACACAAAACCATGCACAATTCTTACATTACAGCTGGTGGTTTTACTTACATCATCTGTTTTCATGACAAGTACTTTAGCCACTGAGCCATCTTGCTAGCTATCTCCTAAGCTGCCCCAACTATATTGAAGTACTCATTCTAATAAACTATTGGTTGATTTTGTTGATGGGTAATCTTTATTTAATACAAGGTTTTTATGTACAGGTAAAGACTCGGGTGTCTTTTCTTTAAACTACAAAGATTCTTGAAATCCTGTAGGGTTGGTGTAATTATTGAAAAGAGAAAAATACAACAAAGGGGCATGCTATGGATAAAGAAAAGAGCTGAGAGCTGAAAATATAGATCTTAGAGACACTATTAATACCTCCGTTAACATTAAATGTTTGATTTCCCTGTCATGGCTTATATAGTATTTCACATCAGTAACAGAAAAGGAATGGGTATAGAATTAGGTCACCTGTACTTTTAGGAGTTAATTTTAGGAATTCCTTGTTTTTCCTCACTTGCTTCCAAATTTATAAATATGACTTCAGTCAACATCACTTCCCAGAGACACCTGGCTCAAAGGAGTATTGGTCTTATATGTGAACGATGAGGATAGCTATTGTTTCAATCTTTAGCTTTTATCCCCAGCAAAATGCTGTTAAAACTTGTAAAAGATAAAACATACAAATAAATTGTATTATAATAATGCTAGTACAGAACATTGGGAATATTCATTTTTGTCTCAGTGCAGGCTATCCTGTGAAGAAGTAATCTCTAATATAAGTCATCCTGTCTTTGGTGGAGATGGCCAATTATCATTGTCTTCTATTGCTGACATGTTATTACCATGATCTCATTATAAAAAAGTGGAACTAATTATTAAGTTATTTACATTACAATAAGTCATAACTTGTGTTGTATATTCCAAATTAACACTGAACTGTCTAATTTCATTAAACCAATAAATATTGCCAGAGGGCTAATATGTGTGATCACCATCCTGATTTTACCAATTTCCTAGTGACAGCCTGTATCTCTTAAAGAACCATGTCAAGAAGTGTATTATTTTCCTCATTTAAAAGTTTCATTTAGATACTTGGTGAGAATTAATTTCCTAATTACATTTCCGGTATGACAATTTATTTTTCCTCCCTTAAGGGCATTTAAAGAAAGATCTTTATTACTGTAATTTTATTATAAAGCAGGATCCATTATTGGCATTGCTCTATTTGAACAAACTAACATAGTTTAGAACTTTAAAACCAAGCACCATCTGTGTAAGAATTACAGGAATACCTGGAAATCATTTATACCAACCACTGCAATTTCTTTTATGCTCACCCTAAATGAATTGAACTGATTTTAAAATCTTCCCCTCTGTGCTCCAAATCAAGTGCACTGCCATGAAAAGGACTCCCTCTGCTTATACACTGTGAATATTACAAACCCCCTTCTCACAGTAGCCTCAACCATGATATCTCTAACTTGATAAACAGAAGTTTCTATTTTCGAGAGAGTAGAACCTGCCTGCAGGCCAGGATGTTTCACTGAGGTCATGAGATTATTTTTAATGTGCATAAAAATAGCACAGTTTCATTTTGAAGACCTGGCCACACTCTTTGAAATCGATACACTCTTTTTTTAAGACACCTTTTTAGTTGAACTTCTGCATGGTGAGAGTGGGTTCTATTTGTAACGAAAGAGGACTGCTAGAACAAATCCACCTCAGGAAATTGAGTTTCTAACACAAGCACAGATAAGCCCCCAGCAATAGCAGTGTGTCCTCAGCAACAGCAGGGGAAGAAATGAAGTCCTGTTGATGGTATGCTAGAGTGATGCTTTTAAAAGAAAGGCTGCCTAATTCTCAGATAGGATAATCCATAATTCAGCTCTCCAGAGGCAGCAGGTATATTACTGCATTTTTATATTCAGTGAAAATAAAATATATTATTCAGATGAACTAACGTATACAATTTCATAGTATGGAAAGAAAGGTCATCTCCTAATTTTCACATGGGCGTTATTCATGGGCAATTAGGAGGGAATCTTGTCTTTCTTTCTCAATGAATTATTTGGTTGGACTTCATGGTAATATTTTCAGATGTTAAACACTATTCACACTCATACACACACACTTCTAGAAACAGCTAGTTTCTATCATTTCCTTAGAATCTTTCACAGAGCATTCTATATTGTTATGGGATAAGCCTGAAAGTTGTGAAGACAGGTTTTTCAGTCAAGTTTTCATTATTAATTGAAATATCAAGATATTTGGAATTTCCCTGAGTCTAATCTTTTGTTGTTGTTTCCTTAAGCACTAACATTGAATACAAGTGTGTGTATATATATATATATATATATATATATATATATATATATATACATTCTTAGTTACAAAGGAAATCTACCTTTTCTTGGCATAAAAAGTATTGCTCATCTAAAAAGTATTTTATGATATATTCCCATATGTGAATGGATGTAGTATGTATCTATGTATGTTCGTGTGTGTGTGTGTGTGTGTGTGTGTGTGTGAGCGTCCCTTTATTTTCTGAGAAGTTTCTTGATAAATAATATATTGGAGAAACAAATGTATGAGGAAAATGGCTATTTCCTACCTCTCAGACACAACATTTGGAAAATACTAAATTAGTGACAACTCATTAGTTAAAGGGATTAGGAGCATGATCTGTGGGGTTAAGATAATTGATGTTCCATGGGAGGAGATACAGAGATAAAATCTGGAGCAGAAATTTAAGGAAAGGCCATCCAGAGACTGTCCAACCTGGGGATCCATCCCATATACAGTTACCAAACCCAGAAACTATTGTGGATGCCAACAAGTGTTTGCTGACAGGAGCCTCATATAGCTGTCTCCTGAGAGGCTCTGCCAGTGTCTGACAATTACAGTAGTGGATGCTCACAGCCATCCATTGGACACACAAAGGTTCCCCAATGAAGGAGCTAGAGAAAGGAACCAAGGAGATGAAGGGGTTTTCAGCCCCATTGTAGAAACAACAATATGGACCAACCAGGACCTCCAGAGCTCCCAGGTACTGAACCACCAACCAAAAAGTACACATGGAGGGACTCAAGGCTCCAGCCACATATCTAGTAGAGGATGATCTTGTGGGACATCAATGAGAGGAGAGGCCTTTGGTCTTGTGGAGGAGGCTCTAGGCCCCGTTGTAGGGGAATGCCAGGACATAGAAGCAGGAGTGGGTGGGTTAGTGAGCAAGGGGAGGGGGAGTAGGAGGGGGGATTTATGGGGTAGAAATAAGGGAAAGGGGATAAAATTTGAAATGTGAATAAAGAAAATATCTAATAAAAATTACTGAAGTTTTATAGTTCTCAAGATTGGCTCTTAAATATATGAATCACGTGAGTTTTACTCAGATGCTATCCCAAACTTTAAAACATGGTATAACAACCTGATTATAATTTTCACTCTCTCATTTAATCAATAAGTCACCATCACAAGCATAAGAAAATTACAAATTCTCCTGGAAGCTTTGATTCTTCTAGACTGAGCATTTAAGCACATTAGCATGTATTTTTACCTCAAATCTACTCAATAACACATGTAATATCCCCTTCTGTAATGTCCCCTTTCCTTTAGCATTTGTTTTAAGTGGTACATTAAAATACATACACATCTCCCTTCATTTCACTGTTCTTAAATAGCATTACAAAGACATGTAAGGCTGGAAGTCTTAAGGAATCGAGTCATTTTTATTCACCTGATAGGTGTTATGCAGATGAATATTATTATCTCCATTATTCAATAGTTCAGTTTGTGCAGTAATTCACAGAAATGCAATGAACACTTTCACTCTGTTGGGCATTATTCTATGAAAAATATGTTGGAGACAAAGCTTCTCACTCTCAGAGAGCTTATATACAGGTGGAAGAAAATAATAACATACTGTGAACAACTGTGAAGCAAATGCCTGCCACTGAAGAAAACCCACTCACTCTCCTGGTTCCCAATGCAAAGTGTAAAATATCATGTTTACTTTCCCCAGAGCTAGAAACACAGCAGGTCTCTGATAACTCGTAAGGAGTAAGCCAAAGTAGTGTGTAACAAAGCAGTAGCCTATAAAAAGACCATTACTTCAGGTCTAAGTGCCCCTTAGTCTGCCTTACATCAAAAAACAATGACTAAAAACTGTCCCTGTGTTTGCTTACAAAATAAAGGTGGTTTAAAATGAGGACCAAGTGTTCAGATACTCAGGGGTCTTTAACACCAGAGATTCTGGCAACATCAACCAACAAACCCTTCAACATTTCCTCCTGTGCCCTTGTGAGAAAAAAAATGGCATAAGGCAACTTCTAGGCTGACACACACAGGTGGACCTAATGAGCTTGAAGACATACTCTTACTTTGAAATAGTACTGAACTACCAGCTCCCTCCCAGACTCAGCCCATCCTTTGTACTTCTGTGATAAGAGTGCAGTTGAAATACATTTACATACTTTCTAATTCTTGAAAAGAAGTATTGTTTTCTAGTCCCTTATTTTTGTTAAAATATTCTCATAATCATTGAGTACTCTGATTGCCAAGTTCAGGTCTTGGTTTTGGTCTGAAGAGCAAGATAAAGGGCAATCTAATTTTGAGACCTATCTACAGTTTCACTTAATATTCCCTTTGCACAAAGTCAAAAGATTTAGAAGAGAATTATAATTGCCTGGTACTTAAAATATTATTGAAAATGCAGTGGACTGAATTTAAAATGTATTTGGAGGTTCAGTCTACTGATTCTAGAAAAAAGAGCCAAGTTCATTTACAAAGTTGTGTTAAATTCTTTTCCTAGGTTTTACTTATATTTAAAACGTAAGTCTAAAAGGTTGGTATCAGGTTACCAATAGTGAATGTCAGTATTTCTTTTAGTTTATGTTACTTTACGTATCTGTATGATTTATAGAAACCAGTAAAGAAGGTCTGGGGAAATAGTTCATCAAGTGCTATTTGTTCAATTATAAAGACCCAGTTTGATCATAGAAGTCACCTAAAAACATCAGGAATAATAACATGGATATATGAATGGAGACCCCGGCCTCTTTCTCTTTGTGGCCTAGGATTCTTGGTCAGCTAGAGATCTTGTCTCACAAGAAGAGGTCTTCCCGAGGAATGCCACTTGGGGTTGATCTCAGGTGTATGCCTGCCTCTGTGGTCACAAACATAAATATGCATGTCTTAGGTAAGATTAGTGTTACTATCATAAAAGACTATGGCCAAAACAACTTAGGAATGAAAGGGTTTGTTTGGTACAGACGTCCATATCACTGCTCATCATCAAAGGAAATCAGGGCAGGAAAAGAAACAGAGCAGGAGCCTAGGAGGAGGAGCTGATGCAGAGGCCACGGAGAGGTGCTGCTTGGATGTTTGATCATCGTGACTTGCTCAGCTTGCTTTCTTATGGAATTTAGGTCCATCATCCCAGGGATAGCAGCACCCAGAATGGGCTGTACCTTCCTCTATCAATTACTAATTAAGAAAATACCTTAAAGCCCAATGTAATGGAGGCATTTTCTCAACTGAGGTTCCCTTCTTTCAGGTGATTCTAGCTTGTGTCAAATTAACATAAAACTAGCAAGTACAACACATATGAACACAAAATACCTGAAGTGTTATTTTGAATAAAAGTGACCCCCCCCCCCAGGATCACAGGGTTAGGAGGTGTGGCTTTATTGGGATCAGTTGGCTTTTTGGAGAAACTGTGTCTCTGGGGGAAACTGTGGCTTTGAGGTTTCAAATGCTCAAGCCAGTCCCAGTGTCACTCTTTCTTCCTGTTGCCTTCAGATCTGGATGCAGAACTCTCAGCTACTTCTCTAGAACCATGTCTGCCTGTATGCTACTCTACTTCTGGACACAAAGACAATGGGAAGGACACCTGAACTATAAGCCAGGCCCAATTAAATATTTCCTTTTATAAGAGTGATCATAGTGTCTCCTCAAGGCAATAGAAAACCTAATTAAGACACTTTGATAAAAATTAACAGAAAACACTGAAGTAGATAATACTAAGATGCTGTGATCCTGAACCCCTGGAGAGTTACTATGCACCCATGCCTTATAATGCTATATTTCCACCCACATATAACCTGGATCTATTATTTGTGTTCTTTACATACAATTCTTTTCATGTTATTGGAATCAAGTGATACTGAAATAGCAACCACATTTTTCCAAGCTGCCACATATATTTTTTCTTATCTCCCTTATTACTAAGGTTTCATTTTTATTTTTTTTTAATAACAGACATTTTTCAACAAATATGTTCTCTGAGCACATTTCCTATAGAAAGATTTTATTTATCTGTTTACTGACCACATATTTTAACTTATTGACTCCAGCTATAACATTCATATCTCTAGGTTTGATGACTTTTAACACATCATTTATGTGATTGTTGACACTGTATTTTGTATTCCTTAAATTTAGTTTTTTTGTTTTTCTTTATTTTTATTTTAGTAACTTTGCATATGGCATGCAATCAGAATTAAAGGCAGAATTGAAATACATTCAAAAGCCAGGAGAGTACGCTCACAGTGTTTTTCTCATCTCAAAGAATCATTGTGATTTATTGATTCTTTCTTTCAAAATTATACTTGTTACTTTGCTGCCTGAAAGATTGGGTGTGTTTGGGTTGCAATGAGATAAAGGATTAAAATGTGGCCAGAATTGTGATGATGAAGTACATGGGTGGCAAAGAAAAGAAAATTACACCTTAAAATATATTTATCCTGAGGATAGAGGGACATAAAAGACTCCAACAATTATTCTCTAGAGTAACCCAGGAAATATTTGTCATCATTTGGTAGCACAAAAATGCAAACATAAGTTAAAATATAAGTTAATTTTTCTCTTGGCCAAGTTTAGTGGATGAAATCATTCTGTCAAAGTTCTTGGTCTGAAGTCATTATTGGTAGATCAACTTCTTATTCAGAAATCAGAGAGTCATTCATCTGAGAGTAGACAGCTGTGAGTATCATGACACAAATACTCACAGTGAATTGGGAGGTATTGGGCTACATCATCCAAATGCTTCAAATTTGGAAATCCTGTGGTAACTAAGAAGGGACGGAAGGAAAGATGAAAAACAAAATTACGTTCTAGGCTAGATTATTACAAAAGTCAGGGTTTTAAATTTAAGTGGCTCACAAAGTTCTTGCCTATAGCTTAATTAGTAAAAAAGTCTTCTAAGTTCACCGAATAATTATGTCAATAGGCATAATTGAATGAACAGATTTTGCCTGAAAATATGGAAGCATGTGAAGGCCTCATAAGAGTACTCTGAGCAACATTAATTTTTAAAATTCTAGATAGAACACAGAGGAAGAGTTGGATCTCAGTAGGTATGAGGCCATGAGTTGAGCACTCAAGAGCAAAATAATTATATATAATGAATAACTGATTTACACAGGTTCATTCACAGATGTGTGTGCCCCACTGAACTTGTTGGATTTGTGTGTCAATTTGACACATGCTAGAGTCATCATAGAGGAAGGAGCCTCAGTTGAAGAAATGTTTCCCTGAGGTCCAGTTGTAAAGTATTATCTAAGTTAGTGATCAATGGGGGTGGACCCAGCCTATTATAGGTGATGCTATACCTCAGCTTATGGTCCTAGGTTCTTTAAGAAGGTATTCTGAGCAAGCCATGAGAATTAAGTCAGGAAGCAGCACCATTCTATAGTCTACACATCAGTTCCTGCCTCCATAATCCTGCCTTGTTTGAGTTCCTGTCCTGACTTCCTTCTATAATGAACATAAATATGGAAATGTAAACAGAATAAACTCTTTCCTCCCCAACTTGCTTTTTGTCATGATGTTTCATCACAGCAATAGATAACTAATTAAATATCTACCTTACTTTGTTAAACTTGTTTTGTTTTTTGTTTATTTGTTTGAAGTTTGTAAACTTGCTACTTGGCTTCATAAACAATGGTCAATTTGCAAAATTTTTCTAAATAATATAAATAGAAATGAAGAGTTCTAAGAAAGTTGGAATATTCATGAAAATTCTTCATTAAAACATCATAGATATTGGTTAATTAATATGTTAATTATGTCATATAATATTATATTGTATATAATACATAATATGCTTATACACAATAATGTATTCATATATAGTACATGTAAATATATGAATAAATCTATATAATATAAAATTATATTGATATAAATTATCCATTTCAGAGAGAACAAATGAGAGAGAGAGAGAGAGAGAGAGAGAGAGAACCTATGTGTCTGTTTCTGTGTGTATTCCAAAGTTTTAAACTTGGGTAAACATTTGGGTCATCTGCAAGTGAGAGGAAAAGATGAAACTTATGCAAAGCACTAGGTACAGGATAATAGAATGCCACATGATGTTGACATCCTCTTAGAATATTTGTTGTCTGAAACCTTCTTAATGATCTATGATAAAGACAAACATGGAGGAGTTCTGTATAACTGTGTAACTCCTGGCCTCAGTGGCAGTCTCAGCTAGTTTCAGTCATCTGAATGATCATCAGTTTTGATTGATTTGAAGCATCAAGTGATGGCCAGCTTTCCACCTGCCTTAGCTGAGCCCTCTGGGGGCCATCCAAGTGGATTTCTCCAACAAGCTTACTATAGTTTAATAATTAGTAAAACGATAATTTCAGAGCTACTCGGAAGGTGGAAAAAATAATCTCCCAGAAGTAGAGGGAGAGTGGGATCTGGGAGGGAGAGAGGAGGCAGAGGGAAAAGGTTTTGGGGTGCTAGTTCAGATCTGGGAGGAAATGGGGAGAAATACAGAGGGTCAAGGATTTGAAAGGAAGTGTGTAGCAGTGGGGGAGGGAAAACTGGGAGTAATTGCTAGAATGTCCCAGATGCCAGGGACCCAAGAGGTTCCCAGGAACCAACAGGGAGGACATTAGCTGAAATACCCAACCCCCAAAAGGGGAGAGAGAAACTGTAGAGACCATATCCAAGCATGGCCCCAGTTGAGGAATAGTGCCACCCACCCATCTCAAAAATATTAATCCATAATTTCTCATGTCAAAAGGAAATGCAGAGACAAAGAGTAGAACAGAGAGTGACAGAAAGGCCATCCAGAGACTGTCCCACTCAGGGAGCCATCCTATCTGCAGACACCAAACCTAGACACTAGACAGGAGCCTATTATAGCTGTCCCCTGAGAGGCTCTGCCAGAGCCTGATCAATACAGATATGGACCAATGCACAGCCAAACATCAGACTGAGCACAGGATCCAATGGAGAGTTAAGGCAAGGAATGTAGTTGCTGAAGGGGGTTTGCAACCCCATAGAAAGAACAATATTAACTAACCAAACAACCCAGAGCTCCCAGGGACTAAACTAAGAACAAAAGAGTACACATGGAGGGACCCATGGCTCTAGCTGCATAAGTAACAGAGGATTACCTCATCTGGCATTACTGGTGGGGAGCCCCTTGGTCCTGTGGAAGCTCAATGACCCAGGATAGGGGAATGCTTGGGCACTGAGGTGGGAGCGGGTGGGCAAGAGAGTGGGGGAACACAATCATAGAGGCAGGGGTAACGAATAGGGGTTTATGGAGGGAAAACAGAATGGGGATAACATTTGAAAAGTAAATAAAATAAATAAATTAAAAAATTAGGAGAGAGAGAGAGAGAGAGAGAGAGAGAGAGAGAGAGAGAGAGAGAGANAGAGAGAGAGAGAGAGAGAGAGAGAGAGAGAGAGAGAGAGAGAGAAACTGGTAGCAAACAAATCCTATAACGTGCTGGAAGACAATTGGGAGAAATATGCTTGAAGAAACATCTGTGTGTGGTTGTTTTGACCTCTGAGACACTTTCTCTCAGCCTGATGGACTCAGAAAACTAAGACATCTTATTCAGACAGAGTAGTCCATGAGTGAAGCAAAGGCTGCATTTTATTTCTAACCTATCAATGGAGGACACTTTTATAATCAATTGATTATGGGCAGATCCCAAGCTCTCGAAGGAAAGAGTACCTGGAGGAGTGTCAAGGACACTTGAATGAGGACATGTGCCAAGATGAAAATGCTGCCACTGTCTTTGGAAACACCTTCTCTGTCATTAATCACACTAACAACTTAAAATCTAATTGGCTCCCTCTGGGCACATTTGTTTTCGTTGAGATTGGCTTTGTCCCAGTTTCTCGATTGCCATGATGTTTTTCATCATCTGAGCAGTTGCGAAGATACTTTTGATGGGGAAATTTCAGTGACACAGAGGAGGAGTCATTGTAGCTATACACAGTGTTTCAGATCCTTTCTTGACCTTCATTAAGTTATGAAACTGAGGTCTTGTGAGAGGACAGGACAAGTCAAGAAGTTATGGCAGAAATTTTTAACCAAAAATAGGACAGTAATTGTAGAATGTTGCATAACTTAATTAAGATACCTCTTCTTTCCCTTTATGCAAGGTGACTCTGTACCTTGGACAGTGATGCGTATTTTATACATTCATCTCTTGATTTTCAATATCCTTGCTGTTTCACTTGCTTGTTAGCCTTTGTTACAGATTTTCTCTTATAACCACTTAACTTTCTGTTTCCAGGAATTAAATTTCAGATGTATCTCTACTCTTTACTTGAACAAGATTCATGTCGTCATAATGGTTATATTGTTACCTATGAATTCTATGTAGGTAGTGCTAATTCAAAAATTCTGAAAAGCCTTTCTGACGACACTGCCATTGTATAGTCCCTTAACCTCAGAACAAAAACAGCCAATATGCTTGGGAGTGTTTTTCTCCTCTTGGGTTGCCATGTCCAGCCGTGACATGAGGATTTATGCACTGTTTTATTATCTCTTGTTAGGCCATATTCAAAGGATAGCCCTGGGAGGCCTGGAAGCCTGCTTTGTGTGTTTTTGTTTTTGCTTGTTTGTTTCACCTTCTTTCTTTCTTTCTTTCTTTCTTTCTTTCTTTCTTTCTTTCTTTCTTTCTTTCTTTCTTTCTTTCTTTTTTCTTTCTTTTTTTTAAGAAACTGAAGAGGTTGATCAGAGGGAGAGGGGATGTGGGGAAGGAGGACTGGGAGGCATGGAGAGAGGGGAAACGTTCAGGTCAGGCTGTTATGTATAAGAGAATAACAAGCATTTAAAAAAAAAAAAGAAGAAGAAAAAGAAAAGCTATCAACAAGGCTCTGCTATTTAATAAAATAGGAAGGAAAGAGACATTACCAAACTCCTTATAATAACCGAGCATTTTACCCTGATCCCAAAACTGTATAAAAGTATAATAAAAATAGAAAAACACGGATAAACATTGATAAATACAGATGAAAATCCTCAATTAAATAATAGCATAAAAAAAAAAAGCTTTACCTAGATTGCTTTTGGCTCCCTCTCAAGTGGGATTGAAATATCCTCACTTGGGCCCTTCAGCTGTTAACCTTGAAATACCTGTAGATTGTATCCTGGGTATCCTGTACTTTTTTTGGCTAATATCCACTTATTAGTGAGTACGTACTATGCATGACCTTTTGGGCCTGAGTTTCCTCACTCGGGATATTTTCTAGCAATCACAGGTGGCAGAGGGAGGGAAGGACATGGGTGGGAGAGTAGAGAGGTAGGGGAAAATGGGAACACGATCAGGTATTGGGGAAAAACAGGAGTGAAGCAGTGAGGGTCACCAGAAACAGTTAACCTCAAGAGGTAGGAGGTGGGGGGGACCTACTAGAAAATGCCAGAGATCTGGGAGGTGAAAATCACTCAGGACTCAATGGGAGGGACCTTAGATAAAATTTCCATCAGTGGGGACAGGGAATTTGTAGAGTCCACCTCTAGTAGAAAGACAGGGCATCAAATGTAGAGATGGGGTTGTCATCTCACAGTAAAAGAAGTCTGACCCAGAATTATTCCTCTAAAAGAACCACTGGGACAAAAATGGAGAAGAGACTGAGGGAAAGGAGGCCCAGCTTGGGATCCATCTCAAAGGGAGGCTCCAAGGCCTGACACTATTACTGATACTATGGTCTGCTTACAGACAAGAGTCTAGCATGGCTGCCCTCTGAGAGGCTCAACAAGTAGCTGACTGAGACCAATGCAGTTACTTACACCTAACCAATGGACTGAAGTCAGGGACCCCTGTGGTTAAATTAGGGTAATGCTGGAAGAAGCTGATGAGGAGAGTGACCCCATAGGAAGACCACTAGTCTCAACTATCATGGACCTCCAAGATCTCTCAGACACTGGGCCACCTACCAGGCAGCATATACTAGTTGGTATGAGGTGCCAGACACTCATACAACAGCAGACTGCCTGGTACCAGTGAGAGAAGATGCCCCTAACTCTCTTGAGACTTGAGGCCCCAGGGATTGGGGAGTCTTGGAAAGATGGGGTGTGGTGGGGGTGGAGACATCCTCTTGGATACTAGGGGAGGAAGAATTGGATGAAGAACTGTTGGAGGGCAGACCAGAATGGGGATAACAACTGGACTGTAAAAAAAGATTAAAGATTTAAAAAAAAAAAAACCTGCCTTTTCTTTTAGATCAGTTCTGATTTTAGGTTTTCTTTTCTTTAGCCTCTATCACCCTGCACAGGGACTTGATATTCAATATTATCATAGCAAAAGTGCTAATCTGATTTTACTCCTAGACATTATGAGATATTCCCAGTCATATTTCATATCACTTGTGCTTGAGATACTCCTGCCTCTGCTGTCTTGCTTCTTCTAACTCCCCAACTCTTAGCATCCTGGACTCACAGTTTTCAGCAATGTCTTAGCTTCCAGTTAATTTTCAAAAGAACTAATGTGAACACCTTATGACTAGCTTGAATAGTAGTGGCAGGTGATATGCAGGTACATTCTGGGACAGAAAAGTCATCAATAATCCTATCCAGCTGTCAACCCATCAAGCTACAAAGTGACACACCTGACAATATATCCCTGTGGGTTCAATAGTACCACGAATGCTATATGGTTACCAATTACTTCCTAATTGGATTTTTTAGTATAAAATGAAGTTTATTTTGGGTCATGGGAAGGGTGGTTGAGAAAGGAATAAAGATAGAGAAAGAGAAGGGTAGAGACAGACAGACAGAGAGAGGGAGAGGGAGAGAGGAGAGAGGGAGAGGGAGAGGGGAGAGAGAGAGAGAGAGAGAGAGAGGGGGGGGGGGCTGGCCAGAAACATTGTGGGGGCTGGGGGGGAGTAAAAAGAGGGAGAGGGGTCAAAGAGAGAGAGAGGAAAAGGTCAGAGCCCTAGTTGGATTTAAAGTGGGAAAGACATAACTGTTCCTCTAAATCTTGCCTAAAGTCTGTATCTGAAGAACTCATAAACACTAAGGTTGAATGTTCTATAATCATTTTACTAAATGGTAATTTAATGGTAGTATCAAACTGCCCTCTAAGTCTGTATCTTTATACCCATAGATGAGTGTATACTTCAGTCCTTATCAGAGAATCTTTGTCCTGTAAAGCTGGTCAGTTATCACAGAAACTCAAAAATTGTCAAAGTGCAGAGAATTATCTTGAGTTTTCAGATATAAATGGCGCATATCTGTCAAACCTCTCCCCCCCCCCCCAGAAGTTCAGGGAATATCATGGAAGAGGGTGCAGACAGAGCAAAATATTGCCTTCTGAATATGACATGGCTATTACATGCACTCGGGGAGCTGTGCTCTGCCTGCCTGCAAGAAACTGTACTAAACTAAGTCATAATAAGATTCCACCACAGAAGGGGGAGTGTCCCACTCTTCCAACTGAGAAGATATGAACAGTTGTTGGCTGATAGGCAGGGAAGAATATGTCTATTTTAATGATGTGGTTCCTCAAGTAGGTGTTCCTACACACATGCATATATGCTCAGCACAAAGTGAAACTGGTAGATTATGAAAATAATAAACAAATTTAAAAAAAAATACAAAACTTTAGCAATGATGCTATAGTTTTAGAGAAAAGAGTGATGCTGAATTTGAACAAAAGCATTGCATATATGTGTGTGTATCATTTAAAAAAGAATTAAAAGCGAGAAATCGTATCAAGACTGCTTATTATCTAAACAGCTCCCAGGATTTCCACATTTTATCTGTATTTCCATAGGAGAGCTGGGCCACATTTCTAGACACCTCCATGCCTGACACTGAACTCAGCCATTGTAGGACCAGAATGCCTACCTTACCTCTTTTCTGCTATGCTGCCTTCTCCCCCCCACAACCCCCCCCCCGCTCCTACAAGGTAAGATATTTCTCTTTTTCTTCCCCTTCTGCCACTGGAGTTACTATTTTCAGCTTTCCACTCTAATGATTCTGAGGCATTTGCTTAATAAAATTGTTTGTCGTGTTTAACTTCTAATTATTAATTTGGCTGTTGTCACTCTTCATACAAGTGACAGATATTCCCATAGAACTACAGTATAGATTTCAATTTGCTGAAAAAAAACAATTTATTACTTTTGAATAAAAGGTTTCCTTGATGGAAACTTTTGTTTCTATGCCCCTGTATCCTATAATTGCAGGAACGTTTCACTAAAGTTTTAGTCATTAAAATTTACATTTTAAATGCTTATCAAAGCACACATCTATCAAATGCATAGGAATCATTTTAATAGGTAACGCACAATCTAGGCTTGTATCTCTAACAACCTATGTCAATTTAAATTGGCATTTAAGTGATTATTTGTACAATTTAAATATCCATTACATGTATAAAATATTTTCCTTCATATCACTGTGTCCTTTTTTCTGCTTTCTCTGTTTTCAGTTGAATATTTCACTCGTTTTCATTTAATTGCTATTGGCATTTCAGTTATTTTTGTTATTTAATGCAGAGATTTGAAATATAAATTTTCAGCATATCCAAGGCTCCTTTAAACAAAATGCAGAAGGTAATGTAGAGTATTTTTATTATTAGATTATTTTATTTATATTCCAATGCTGCCCTCTACTTACCAGTCCCCCTCCCCCAGAGTTCTTTACCCTATCCTCTCTGCCCTTTGCCTCTACCAGGGTATGGCTCACCCACCCATTCCCTCCCAACCTCAGCCCCCCAGCATCCCCCTTCCCTGGGGCATAAAGTTGCTAACCCTTTAAGCACATCCTCTCCCACAGAGGCCAGACAAGGCGGCCCTCTGCTACACATGTGACTGGGGCCATGTACCAGCCCATGTATGCTCTTTGGTTGTACTTGGTTTCTGTGAACTCTGAGAATATTTTTTAAGAGTTCTTTCTATCTTTTCTTGTCTTCTTTACTTTTCCTCCCTCCCTCCCTTCCTTCCTTCCTTCCTTCCTTCCTTCCTTCCTTCCTTCCTTCCTTCCTTCCTTCCTTCCTTTCTTTTTTTTTCAATTGTGCCTGGCGAGGAACTGTGCACTTTTGTTTACGATTGCTTCCTCTATTTAAATACATCATCTTTTGATCTTCTGATGTGGCTTCTGTTAGCAAGCACACTGTGGTTGTCTTCTTCCTCAACAAGCAGGATACTTTGATGATCTGGCTCCTTTCAGGATTTGTTGTTTGCCTTTGGCATTTTGAAACTTGAATGTGGTTATACATAGGTGTCATTTCTTTTTATGTGTATATATTTAAACATGCTTGATGTTTTCTGTGTATTTAGGTTTCTTTTATTACTGTCAGTAATAATTTTGAGAACCTCAGGCATGTGCATTTTGAAATAACTCATGTATCCTTTGTTCTCCTTGTATGTCAATTACAAATATGCCTCATCTGTTGAGCCCCTCCCCTCCCCCTCTCAGGTATTGATTAGAATCTCTAGTTTTCTTCATTTCATTTTCACATGCTTTTTGTTTTATATATATATATATATATATATATATATATATATATAATATTATATTTATAAAATATTATATATATTATACATATAAACATATAATATATTATATACATATATGTTATATATATATTTCATTTTGACATGCTTTTTTGTTTTACATACACTTTGTAACATAATTGTTATGGTTGTGCTCAATTTATGTCTGAGAGAAAAGAGCCGTTTTTATTGGACAAAAGGGATGAGAAGTTGGGGGATTGATTTGTGCTTACATGGGAATTCGCATGTCCACTGAAGTTCCTGGCCAATAGTTGTATTTTTTGATAGATAAATAAAGAGCCAATGGCCAATGGCTGTTCAGGGGAACAGAGGTGTAACTTTTATGATTCAGAGGAAAGAAAAGCAGAAGAGGAAGGGCACAATCGCCATGATGGGAAGCAGGGAGATCAGATTTTAGAGCCAGCTAACACGAGAGAGTCAGGGAAGTGGCCCCAGGTGCCAGTCCCCGATTGGGTTTGGGGTAGCAGAGATGAAATATATATTATCTAATATTAACTCAGGAGTATTAAGGGAAGGTGTTAGTCACTTGAGGTTCAGGTGTGGCCCAGCCATTGAGCTAGTAAGGCATAAGTGTGTGTGTGTGTGTGTGTGTGTGTGTGTG
>NC_034608.1:26007859-26018583 GCF_900095145.1 Mus pahari | reverse complement strand
TTTTAAATATTTACCACACATACATCATACTCTCTCTCTCTCTCTCTCTCTCTCTATATATATATATATATATATATATATATATATATATATATATTAGAACCAAAACATCACATTGAAGTTGGACAAATAAAACCAACAGAGCCCAAGTAAAGGCAGAAGAATAAAAAATAATCCACTTGTTCACACACTCAAGTCCCATAAAGACATTAAACCTAAAGCCAATACATACACAGAGAACTACTAGTTTCATCTTGGGTCATTGATGCCATTATCACCTGTCTCTAATCTCCTGCTTAAAGACAATCTTCATTTGTCTTATGATGTTTTTCTTCATTTCTAGTACTGTATCTTTAGAATTTTTGTGTTTTGCATATGTACCAATATGTGTTTACATATTGCTAACTGTGTCCACCTCAGATTTTCACATTTTAATCATAGTTATTTTAAATTCATTGACCAGCAATTCCTGAATATGTCTCTAATTATACTTTGTGTCTTGAGCAACTGTTTTGATTACCTTGATGATTTCATTTTTTTTTTTTTTTTTGAAAACTAGGCTTAAATTAGCAGAGCAAATGAGCTTGCATGTCTTTGGTTTGAAGACTTACTTTAGTCTGGGTGGATTTTGGGTTTCATTTCATGGCAAGTTCAAATTAAGATGCTCAAGTCTTCTGATTTCTCTTGGGTATTTGGTGGTCTCACCTTAAAAATCGGCATTTTAACATATCATACCTGAATTCACTCTTGGTGTCCTGGGGAGCAGTAGGGGTAGACAGTGGTTTGCACACTCATTTTACACTGTTACTGGGTTTGCGCCAGAGATCTGTGACTTTTACATGTATCTTAAGGCTTCTCTACTTTTAAGGGTGCTGTATTCAGTATATGCTCTCTTCACAATTGGACCAAGCTGTTGAACAATATTTTCTCCTGATATTAGAATTTATTTTCGTGGATGTTCCAAACTATGGATACTAGCTCTTTCTCTTAACAAAGTCAAGGAAATTTCGGTTAACCTCCAGCTATTACAACTGGGAGTTTCGCATTCATGCCCTAGTTTATCAAACAGCCATCTAACTATAAATGACTTTTCTATGTCATGTCCATAGCACCAACTGTCTAAGTAAAACCACCCCTTGAGTTAACTTTGCTTCTCTTTCCAGCCCAGTATGAAGTGATTTGCTCTAAAAACTTGGCTTTCAACTAAACCCAAGGAAAGATATTTGTAGTTTATTGTAAAGTTTTATCTTATTGTGAGTTATAACAATGACTTCCAAGTTCTGCCTGACATGCTATTCAATGCTAATTACTTTAATCAGTTAAAATGTTTTGGACAATACTGCACGTCTATTTGTATATCAAATTTATCATTAATTTAGTTTTTAAATTGAGACTAAAAATTCCCTCTCATTTCCTCAACTAATGGGAATCTGGTGATTGTGATTGTGCCCATTATGAGTTTTTCACCATTACCACCTTTGCTGTGTCCCCACCCCTGCCTTTTGTATGTATGTATCATGTAGGTTTGTGTATGCTTCCCTGTCGTGTGTGTGTGTGTGTGTGTGTGTGTGTGCACGCGCGTGCATGTGTGTTTACATATTTGTTCTTATGGGTGAACACATATGTGTATGTAAATGAAGAGAAGAGGTCAGAGGTTGAATTCTAGCACCTTTTATTCAATTGCTCTCCTTAATTTGATGATGATGGTGGTGGTGGTAGTGATGACGATGATGATGATGATAACGATGATGATGATATTGTGTCCCTCCATGAACCTACATTTCACTGCTTTGACTGTATTGCCTGGTCACTCTTTCCTAGGAAGTCTACCTGTATCTTGCTCCTCAACATTGGAATTGCAGCTGCAGATAACTGACTTTTGCTTTCACACGATGGTCAGGATACAAGTTTAGATCCCTATGCCTGCACTGCAAATGCTTCACTGATTCCCAGTCTCCCTCACACATACCACATCTTACTGTAGCAAATACAAATATCATTTTACAGAGAGAAAAATGTATCTGAGTGAAATTAATTACCCAAACTCTAAAGGTGCTTTTACCTCAATTTTGGATTCAATTCTAGATGATTTCAAAACCTACGTAATATTTAGGCCTTTTAAACTTTGAACAAGAACAGAAACAGTAGCATGTACATAAACGAAACGTTCTGTGTTAATTGTGTTTGCCTGCTGTTACCTTTTTTTGCGTTCTCTAAATATGGAGATTGTGCTTATTTCTTGCTTACTCAATTACTCCCACTAAAATATTACCTACCTCTATTTTCAGCATCTAAAAAGCATACAGTAGGACATACCTGACAGTGTGGCATTTGGTAGACATATTAAGCATTTTTCTCTTTCACAAAGCCAGAGTTAAGTGAGCGGAGATGATTTTATTAGACCTACTAATTAATTCATATTAAATGAATATCAATCAATTAATGCAGATTATATTTTTTTTCTTAAGAATATGACTTCTAAAATGGCACAAATTTCCAGGCACAGGACTGAAGGATGACTTTTGTTTTGGAAGATTTGACAGCATATTCTGTATCCTAGACGGGAAAGTAATGATATCAGCATATAGTACATAAGTCTATAATCTTTACTTATTAATTATTGTACATACTCCTACTGTAATGATGATAACTGTTTTCCTATAGAGGAAAATCTCTTTTATTCAAAAACAGGAATTTATGTATATTTAGTTGTGTTTGAGGTATAATGTCACAGTCCAGCATGACCCCTCACTTCCCTACATAAGCCCACCTGTGTTAAGGAAATCTCTCTTCTTTCTACTATTTACTTAGTTTAGAAATGGAAAATGGGGAGGGTATAGGGGACTTTGGGGATAACATTTAAAATGCAAATGAAGTAAATACCTAATTAAAAATTGAACAAAAAAGAAAGAATAGGATAAAACAATTTAAAATTTGGCAAATGAAGCAGAAAGGAAGGAAGGAATATCAAGAAATGGAGGGAGGGAAGGACAAAAAGTTGGAGAAAAGGATGGAAGGATGCTTATTTTTTTTACATTGGAAAAGTTAGAATTGACAGGAGAAGCCTCAAACTCCTGCTGGGTATCAAAGCACAAAAAAACCAAAGGAGATAACTGAGCCTGAAAGTCAGTTGGCTTGCTTCAGTGCCATAAATAACTACCACATAGAAACCAGTCAGTGATCCTGATGGCTCAGGGCTAAATGGCTTGTTACAGAACACAGAGCAAGCTCATAGAACAACAGCCTATATGTGTTCATTGCCCCGACTTGGGAGTGGGGGAACACTGTGCCCAGTGTGGAGTGGCATGGGAGACACTTGGTTAAAAACTGGGTACTTTAGAGATAAACTTGAGACAGGTTCTCACAAGCTAACCCAGATTAATTCAAACTCAAAATCCAAAGCTTCCAAGTTCTGTAATTACTGGCAAGTCCCACCATACTGGGTCTGTGTGCCTTTTGAGCGAGCAACAAGTATCTAACACTGAGCAACTATTGCTTTATATTTTATATAACTTTATATTGTATATATTTTATAAGTGTATTTAAATAGGCACATTTGTGTGTTATATATACCATACCATACGTAATTATATAAATATATAAGCTAATAAACTAGTATATATGTAAGCTTAAAAAAAAAGAAATGGAAAATGCATAAAGTAAAAGTTAATTTCTCAATTTGTTATACCAACTCCTGAGAGTCACTAAAGTAAAGAGATTTAAGTGGGACTTTCCGGATGTTCTGGGTTTATCTGAACACAGGACAGTTTGCATTCAATACCTAAGAGTGTTTCATAAACATCAATTAACTGGCATAACAACCTGGGAACTTTGCTTCTATCATATCTACTTTGTAGATTAAAATGACAGCAACGTGTAATCAAGCTATGTGGGGTGAGATATGGGTTGCTTTCCCATAAACAGGGAGAAAGAGTCGCAGGTTTGGATGAAACGAAATAAAAAAGAAGTGTGATTGGCAGTCACCCTCATTTATGATCTTTTGATTCAGTAAATATTAATTTAGATTTTGGTATTTGCAAAGCACTATGTCCAGCTTGGTTCTCACACGAGTTACTCTCTGGTAAACCTTTTTAACCCTCATTCAGGCACTTGCCACCCATCTGGATCAATAGCACTGCTTCATTGTGGATTCAGAAACAGCTGCTGCTGCTTCACAGTTGCCTCACTTTTTGCATGGCATCTGTCTCCATCCAGATGTGCACACTTATGAGGTCAGAGCACATGCTTGTTTTCTTGTGTTTGAAGCAATCCCATCCTTACCAGACTCCACATGTAGGCGGTCCGTATACTGACACATTGTCTGAAACGTCACATGTCAACACTTTTATACCTATTTCCTTTCTAACATTTCCACTTAAAAAACACCCTCCCCGTCTTTCACTTGCTGTCCTATTATCCCAGGTCATCAGCACCAAATCCTTCTATAAATGTTTTTAAATCCATGGTGGGACATTCATTTATGACTTTTTTTTTTTAAACCCTAAAATCTTGCAAAATCCCTTGAGACTATCATATGTCTTTCAAGGACATTAGCACATAACTCACTTGTCTCCATGCCTTTACACAGCTAAAGGTTGTTGAACGTCATAAAAATCGCTTAAAGATCTTCACACGTATAATATTGTTTGAGTCTTTTTTGAGTTCTCATCTTCTAGATCTTCTTGACAACACATTTTTCTTTTGACTCTATGTCTTTATATTTTTCCACTAACTGCTACTCCTCCTTGACATTTGTAATTTCATTCTCTGACATTGGTAATTTCATTCTCTGTTTATATCTGCATTTTCATTGAGGAAAAAAGAAAGTTCTCTCTCCCTGCCCTTATAAATTGAACTTGTTTACCCTCATAAATTCTCAATGTTTCGTAAGATAGTTCCATTTTTCTTAATTGTACACGGAGTACTGCAGATAAGAAAAATAGGTCCATAATTGCAGTGCTCTAGAGATATAGATGTGAAACATTTTTTTATTTCCACTTAAATGGATTTTCTTCATATTTTGAGAACCAATCCAGTCAACTTTGGTCAGTTTGAACTCTGATGCATAGCAACTATAGTTTTGAGGCTTAAGATCCTCAAAAGAAGCCATGTTAAACACTGATGAAATCCTAACTTCACTTTGTGAGAATTATACACATTGATATCCTTGGCAAAATTAGGTAGACATTTATTTGTATTATGACTACAGTAGGGTACTATACTCTCTAGGAACATATTTTATATAAGTTTCTTAGGAACTACCTTTATTTTTTAGGATTCTCTTCCCTTTTTACCATACTGCCCCAATAATCAAAACTGTGCCTCACATCATGAAATGTGCCATCACTTTGACATAATAAAATTCCAAATTTTACTCTCCTTTGCTTGGCTAAGCCAGGAAACCTAATCACTCCCAAGCCACCATAAGAGGAGGTTCCAGACACAAGTTATCTTACCTGTGTTATTTCTGCAATGAATGATGAATAATGAATCCCTTACCTGATGACCCAGCTATATCACTCCTGGGCATATACCCAAAAGATGTTCCAACATATAAGAAGGACACATGCTCTACTATGTTCATAGCATCCTTATTTATAATAGCCAGAAGCTGGAAAGAACCCAGATGTCCTTCAACAGAGGAATGGATACAGAAAATGTGGTACATTTACACAATGAAGTACTACTCAGCTATTAAAAACAATGTCTTCATGAAATTCTTAGGCAAATGGATGAAACTGGAAAATATCATCCTGTGTGAGGTAACCTAGTCACAAAACAACACACATGCTATGCACTAACTGATACATGGATATTATCCCAAACATTCAGAATCCCCAAAATACAATTCACAGACACATGAAGTTCAAGAAGAAGGAAGACCAAAGTGTGGATGCTTTGATCCTTCTTAGAAGGGGGAACATAATATTCACTGGAGGAAATATGGAGACAAAGTTTGGAGCAGAGACTGAAGGAAAGGCCATCCAGAGACTGCCCTTCCTGGGGAGACATCCCATATACAGTCACCAAACTCAGACACTATTGTGGATTACAAGAAGTGCTTGCTGACAGAAGCCAGATACAGCTGTCTCCTGAGAGTCTCTGTCAGAGCCTAAGTATAGAGGCCAATGCTTGCAGCCAACTATTGGACTGAGCACTAGGTTCCCAATGGAGGAGTTAGAGAAAGGCCTGAAGGAGCTGAAGGGGTTTGCCACCCCATATGAAGAAGAACAATATCAGCCAACCAGACACCCAGAGCTCCCAGGGACTAAAGCACCAACCAAAGAATATACATGGAAGAACCCATGGTTCCATCCACATATGTAGCAGAGGATAGCCTTGTCGTTCATCAATAGAGAAGAGGTTCTTGGTCCTGTGAAGGCTCAATGCCACAGTATAAGAGAATGCTAGGGCAGGGAGGTGAGAGTGGGTGGGTGGGTGAGGGAACACCCTCATGGAAACAGCAGGAAGTGGGGATGGGATAGGACATTTCCAGGTGAGAAAACCATGAAAGCCGGTAATATTTGAAATGTAAATAAAGAAAATATCCAAAAAAATAAAAAATAAAAGAAGATAGAAGATTGTAATAGAATGATACTAAGAGTGAAAGTGAAAGAGCAAATTTCAAACCCTTCAGCTCTGTGCTTAGCATCTATAGCTGATGATGGCATTATTAGAAGTCAAGATATTGGATAGTCATCACCCTCCTGCCCTGTCATTTTCAGCAGATATTTGCTCCTTCAGAGTGGCTTCACAGTATGCCTACAGCTTTTTTTATGTAACAAGTGGATGCTGGCCATTTTCTTGTTTGTCTTGGTGTAAAGTGTTCTGTTTCTCTTTGATGGCATCAACCTATTTTACATACAAGCTCTCCCTGTCTATACATCTAAACTGAGTTCTTTATCTGGCCAGACTGTATGATGTCTAAATATTTCCATTTCCTGCTCATTGGTGTCATAAATATAGTTTAAAGTAAACAGCACCATACATGCCATAACCTGAACCTTAATTACATAACCAGCAATACCCATGCCATAGATTGAATTCTAGTTACTTAACTAACAATATACATGTCATAGACCAAATGATATGTAACCAGCGATATGCACTCCAGAGCATAAATGCTATGTTTTTTCAGAAATTCACTCCTACGATTTCTCCCACAAACTAGTTTTACAGGGTAAAGATCCCTGTGATTATATTTAGTCAGGGCAATGAGCACACCTTGCTGCAGATGTCTGCATTAATTTCTTTTGTGTTCAGATGACCACAGTAACTCCCAGAAACTACTTAAAGCAAGATGTATTTTGCTTAACCATTTGAGAGTATTTTAGACTGTCACATGGGTAAAGTACAGTGGAACACTTCAGTTCATGGCCAGGACTGTGCATGCTACAGCAGATGAGGAAGCGGAGAGTGACAGTAGAATGAGGAGCCATTTATACTGTTGAAGTCCCAAGTCTAGTACTGCTCTATCAGATATATTCCATTTCCCCAAGCATTCCTGTTCCTGCCAATAACTGCCAATAACTCTCCAACAAAGTTTCAAGTCATAAGTTGATGGGATATATAAGATTAAATCTATAACATAAATTCTGTTGTATTTTTCCCATACTTATTCATCTTAATTTTGTAAATTAATCTACAGAGCTATTAGAAAAAATAATATTTCATACCCAGATCAATGTGTTTTGATGTCATCATGTCCCCACACTTTACACCTTCTTCTCTGCAGCACACAAAATTTCAGAGATGAGACTTTATGGTAGCTACAGTGACTCTTTGACATAATGCCCATCCCATTTGTCATTATAGCTGTATGGGTTAAGATGGGTTCCTTGATAGCCTCTGCTTCTGTTTTTCCCAACAGGCATATATAGTTCTATAATATGAACTTGCAACTGAGTAAAAAAAAAATTAATGCAGAGCCTGGCACATGGCAAATATCCAGTAAGTGTTAATCATTGATGTTGTGGAAACACTGGGTCTTAATAGAGTATTTGGAACATGTTAAGTATTGAAAAGTCTTTGAAGTATCCCCACTTCAATAATTTGAAAAACAAAGCAAAGCAGGCTTCACTGAAGACTCCTCATTAGTAAATCAAATTCTGTGCCATTTAAATACATTTCGCGTTTGTACAGTAGTAATAAAATTAATATTTATTTCATTATCATCAGCAATTAAGAAGTTTACATAAATTCAATGATTGATTTGATTGTATATAAATATATTATATACAGTAAGTACCAGTTACTTAGGGACATGTATGTTCTATCTGAATCCTCAGTCTGTTGGGTCCTTATTCTACTTCATTTACCTGGATTCACACAAGGACTTTCTTCATCTGAGATATTTCTTGGATGCTGATATGGCTGGAGCTCTTCTGTGGAGGGACTTTTTTGTCCTTGAGTACTCAAGGACTCTCTGTTTCCTACAGGGTATTGGCTTATTAAGGGTGTCCTTGCCTACTTCTTTGATGGTTAAGTTCCCTGACAGTGAGTTCCATGGAGTGGACAATTCTTCTTGTATCTCACTTACGAACATCCATTGGTAGATGTTACATGGAGAAGACAGAGTTACTGTAGAAGCGGTCTAAATAACACATGCCATGCTTTGTAATTCGATTCAGTGTCAACATGCATGTGGTGTTTCATATGATTTGAAATTTCTTCTACTGGGAACTATGCTTTTCAGAGACTTTACTTCCTTATACTGTGACAGATTGTAGTACAGTAAAAGAGAATGTGCTTAAAATGAGAAGTCATCAGTGTAGTAATCACTATTACCATTTCTATAGTTAGAATAGTAGTAGGTCAATACAAAAATGTCTGATACAATAAAACATTCTGATCAAAAAATGATTTTGGAACACAAGTGCTTATTTGCTTTATTGGATACATGTTTATGATTTTGAGAATTTCTTTTTTAATTATTTATTTATTTATTATTGAAAATAGATTCTCCTCACATATAGTACATCACCATCAATGTTTCTTCTCTCTCCATTCCACCCACCACCCACATCCTCTCTTCCCCTGATGCATTCTCCCTTTATTTCCTTTTCAGAAAACTTCAGGGCTCTAAGAGATGTCAGCCAAACCAGACAAAACAAAAGACAAGGCAACAGCCTTTATATTGATGCTAGAATAAACAACCCAATAATAAGAAATGAGTATCAATAACAGGCAAAAGAGTCAGATATATACCCATTCCCCCTGTTAGGAGTTTCACAAAAACACCAAGCTAAGAGTATAACAATATGCAGAGGATCTGGGACAGACCCATCAAGGCTACCATAGGTTAGCCTGAACTGCCAACATTGCTGAGAGTGGTATCAAAGTATTTTTTTCATCTTTAGAGGTTACATTCCATTGAGAGGAAATGTAGATAGGAGCTCGAGGCAGTAACATGAAGCTGGAAATAAAGCAGATAACATTGATGATTGCTATTTACTTACTTACACTAAGGCTCATTTCGACTACATTTCTTATAGATTGTCCTTGAGGTAGGACCACAGCGATTGATCTCTCCTACAAGATTAATAGTCAAGAAAATACCTCCACAGAAATGCTCACAGGCTACCAGATAAAGGTAGTTTGTCACCTGAGCTTTCCTCTTCCCAAGTGTGTCAAGTTGACAGCTGAGATTATCCATCATAAATACTATAGAAAATAATAATTCATGAGCAATTGGAAAAATACTCAAGAGTGTAGCCATTTTCATTTCCATTGATCAGGATTCCAGGAAACAAAAATTACTTTGTTTATAAAGGTAAGACCATGATGTACTTGCTTGCAGGCCATTTTCATTTATTTCATATTTAAAGTTATCTAAATGAACCTTATTTTCTAATTAAGGAATTCTTTCATGGTCAGCAAATTGCTTTCAAGATTGGCCTGTAAGTCTACAAAATGTCCCCATCATATTCTGACTCAAATATAATAAAGCAAATTTCTTTATTCATAAGAAGAATGTTTTCTGTCCAGAATTGCTTTTGATTAGTGTAGGGTTCCATTACTGGGAAAGAACACTGAGTATATTTTGTCGAAGTGCAGTAATTGTACTGGAAATAAGATGGCAATGGCTTTTGATTGCTTTGACTTTAATGGCTGTAAAAGCTATGGGGAAATCGACTTTGTGCTACTTTTACACAGAATAATTACTGCCCATTGCATGCCACTGTTGTGCTCTTGATTTAGGCAAGAGATAATACTGGGGGTGTACTTACGGCATTTCCATTCTGAAGTTCCACATTTCCATTTGGAATGTGCTGCCAGTGTACATGGAACAGTCAATGAGCACAGCCTTGACCTTCAGTGTGCACATCTAAATGGTAAGAAGCATATTCAGGGAGCTGAGACACAGTTATAAGGTTAATAAGAGGCAGCTATATAGTGATACAATGCAAATTCCAGCAAAGCTTCTCAGCCTAAAATGTACTTCTCTCTTGCCTTAGCACTACACACTCAGAATGCCACTTCTGTTGAGTCTTTATGGATTGCTTTAGACTTCTAAAGAATATATGTGTCTCCATTAATGTGTAAGTTTGTAAAGGGGCTACATTAACCGTGTGCTATAAGGTCAATACTTAAAGAAAAATTATGCTTTGTATTGAATTATCTGGGTTTATTTCTAAAACGAACAGAGACTTTTCCAATTTCTCATTGGTGGCATGTTTTGAGTATATATATATATATATATATATATATATATATATATATAT
>NC_034608.1:26006466-26007823 GCF_900095145.1 Mus pahari | reverse complement strand
GAGAGAGAGAGAGAGAGAGAGAGAGAGAGAGAGAGAGAGAGAGAGAGAGAACTTATTCCTGATACAATATGCCTTTCCAACTGCCTTCTAGGTCTTCTCTATGATGGACTGTTTCCCTCTGAACTGTAAGCCAAGATGCACACTATCTGTCTTAGCACTCACCCTGCCCAAACACACTAGAATACTTTATCACTGTGAGGAGGGAGTATCTAAGACATATAGTTAGTTCAAAATGATGGGGCTGTTATAGAATATTACAACTAGATTGAAGCTTGGTTGACAAAGAATAGAGAAAAATTGAAAAAAAAAAGGCTTTAGAGAAGCTGGAGATACTCTTATGTAACTTGTGGTTGAGAGATTCAAATGCTTTGTTCCCCAGTATGTAATGACATATAAGAAAGAGAGGGTATCCCAGTCTGCACCAGCACCGGGTCACCTAGGGCACGGATTCGGCAGACACACCCATGGTCCCTAGTGGACTGCCCAAGCGATCTTAGGATCACTGGTGAGTGAAACACAACTTCTGCTCCAATCCAATCACACAGGGGACCTGAGACAGCACTAGGGAAGCAGAGAACCAGCCTGACCAGGGGCACAAATCCCTTCTGGTCTGCATCAGCACCAGGTCACCTAGGGCACAGATTCTGCGGACTTCTCTAAGGTCCCTAACACACTGCCCAAGCAATCTTAGGATCACTGGTGAGTGGAACACAACAGGTGCTCCAATCCAATAGTGACTGGCCTGTGACAGCAGGAACAAGGACACCAGAGCATTTCATCACCAGAGGCTCAGGTTCCTTTTAATCAGTTCAGATTTACCATGGGTTCAAACAGACCAGACAACTCCATGGTCCTCAAAGGAGACACTACTTCCACACACTGTAACATGCCCAGGATCTTAGGACAAAAGGATCCCAGGGTACAGGAGCTGGGTCACACTAGTATTTGAGTGTCTCAGAGGATCTTGACTGCCAAGAACTCAGACACTCAAAATCTCAAGTTCTCAGGAATCTCAAGTTCACAGGAGCCCACAATCAAAGAATCACAGAGAAATCTGGACACTGAGAAGTTCTGAATCAACTGGGACTATAGAAAGGACAGGCTCCAATCATATATTGAAGGCAGCAAGCACTAGAGATAATCAGATGGCAGGAGGTAAGCGTAAGAACAGAAGCAACAGAAACCAAGGTTACTTGGCATCATCAAAACCAAACTCTCCAACTATAGCAAGTCCTGGATACAACATCATACCAGAAAAGCAGGACATGGATCTTAAGTCACTTCTCATGATGATGATGGAGGACTTTAAGAAGGAAATACTGGAAATCACAGGTAAACAGATAGAAGACTTTAAAGT
>NC_034608.1:25991673-26006455 GCF_900095145.1 Mus pahari | reverse complement strand
GTTACAGAGGCAAAGTTTGGAGCTAAGATGAAAGGATGGACCATCCAAAAACTGCCCCCACCCAGGGTCAATCCCATAATCAGCCACCAAACGCAGACACTACTGCATACTCCAGCAAAATTTTGCTGAAAGGACACTGATATAGCTGTCTCTTGTGAGGCTATGCCAGTGCCTGGCAAACACAGAAGTGGATGCTCACAGGGCCCCCAATTGAGGAGCTAGAGAAATATACTCAAGGAGCTGAAGGTGTGTGCAACCCTGTAGGTGGAACAACAATATGAATTAACCAGTACCTCCAGAGCTCGTGTCTCTAGCTACATATGTAGCATAAGATGGTCTAGTCAGCCATCATTGGGAGGAGAGGCCCCTTGGTCTTGCAAACTTTATATGTCCCAGTACAGGGGAACACCAGGGCCAAGAAGGGGGAGTGAGTAGGTGGGGGGGAGGGTAGAGGGGACTTTGGGGATAGCATTTAAAATGTAAATGAAGTGAATACCTCATAAAAATTGGAAAAAATTACAAATGGAAAAAAAGAAAGTAAAAGGAGGGTAGTTGACTGACAAGGATCTATAAAGGTGGCTGCCATGAGGGATTCCTTTTGGTAGATAACATGGACAATCTGGTAATGTCCCAGGGAAGTTTCAAGTTCATTCATGATTAACTTGCTGCTCAAATATAATTATCATTGTTGGCAGTTTAATCTAAAAAAAAATTCAATGAAGATGCCACTTCTTAAAATATAGAAATAATATTAAAATCAAATTACAAGTCATCTTGTGAGATTAGAAAAATTCAAGTAGCAAACACCCTAATGTGCCTTTATTTAATACCAGAATTATCTCAGATCAAAAGTTATTTTACAATTAATTTCATGCAAATGAGTAGACTTTTAGAATTCCTCAGAGGATTGGGTTTCATAGTATGAATTAGATCTTCAGTGTGAGCCTGCAGTGATCCATTTTCATTTTTCCAGAAGTTATATACTTATTTTGTCATTAACTCTTTTGAAGAGAATTATTTAGCTTTTATTTTATGTTTCAGATTTTACCTACATATGTGTGTGTGATTTCATGTGTTTGTATATAGCATGCGTGTTTGTACCTGTGCACATGTGTGTGTGTATGTGTGTGTTTGTGTGTGTGTGTGTGTGTGTGTGTGTGTGTCCAGAGGCCCAAGAGTATGTGTCAGATCCCCTGGAACTGGACCAACAAGCAGTTGTGAACCGCCATGTGGGTGTTCCACTACTCTTGACGAATGAGCTATCTCTTTTAGTCCCTGTAGCTCATTCTTTTGAACAGAGTTCTGTTCTGCTGCTAAATATAGCACAAATGATCAAAAATATTTTCCTTTGTTCTGTGGTTAGGTAAGCACTCCCCAAATGAATATTCCCTAAAGGGTTAGTCTTTTTTTAGAATAGCTTTTTTAATTATTTAGGAGTTTTACATCATGAACCCCAAGCATACTCAACTTTACAGTTCTCCCAGGTATGACCTCATCCTTGTGGCCTCCCCCCTCCAAGAAGAAGGAGGAGGAGGAGGAGAGGGAGGGGGAAGGGAGGAGGAAGAGGGGAGAAAGTAGAGGAGAAAAAAATGTACAAATTGTTATCCATACACTTACTGGACTATTGTCAAACCTCCTATGTTCAGCCCCTTAATGAAAACTGAGCCTACCAAAATCAATCAGTTGTGGAGAATTACATTTTCCTTATATTAATTTTTTTATTATTGTATTTATTTATTCATTTTAATACTACAGGTTTTTTTTACCCTCCTGGACCACCCCCATACCACATCCCATCCCTCCTTCGCACCCCCTGTTTCCCCAAGGATTTCCCTACTCCTCACTTCCACCCCACCAGACCTCTAAACTCCCTAGGGCCTCCATCCTTATTCCTTTTGGTGACTTTCTGTCTAGGCTGTTACCTTTTTTTTTTGGGGGGGGGGGNNTTNGAGACAGGGTTTCTCTGTATAGCCCTGGCTGTCCTGGAACTCACTTTGTAGACCAGGCTGGCCTCGAACTCAGAAATCTAACTACCTCTGCCTCCCGAGTACTGGGATTAAAGGCGTGCGCCACCACTCCCAGCATGGCTGTTACCTTTTTTGGTGCAGTGTGGGTAAGGGTTGTCACAGTAGCTCTCTATGCCTCTCTTTCATAACTGAGTCTGCGATCATCATTATCAGGCCAAGAGTAGCTTCTTTGTCATTTACAGTCTCTCTCTGAGGCCATGCTGATGTCTGGGTACCTGGTGCTGCCAAGTGCCATGTCTGCCTGCATAGGCCTACTGCCAAGGTCTGTATTCATGTTTGTAGCCAATGTTAACGCCAAATACCATGTCTTTAGTCTGTTCTGCAGCCTGAAGCCATGTTGATGTTTGCTATTTTTTTTCTGCTGCAGAGGGTTTGAAGGTGTCTGTGGACTGTGCAGCAAGCAGCAGTGTCCTGTGTCCATGTCCTCAGTCTGTACTGCTGCCAAAGTCAATACTGAGGTCTATAGCAAGTGCTGATGCCAGAGACCATGAGCATGTCTATGGTCTGTGTGTCACCATAAACCATGTGTAAGTCTAAAATCCAAGGCTTATTTTTAATGTGTTACCATTACAAGGTGATGGAATCTCCGCGAAAGTTGAACTCATCAGAGATCATTACATCAGCAGATCGTGTGTTAGGATGGGACTAGAGGAGCCTAGGCATTCAGACCTTTGCTGTTTCCTGGACTGTTTTATAAATAGTTTGCTGTGCTACAAGCTCTCCTCATACTGGTCTGTTTTCTTCAGAAGCCTGTGGACTGGAACCTACTGAAGTATAAGGTAACTAAACCCTTCTCCTCATAAGTTCATTGAATCCAGTATTTTGTTATAATAATATAAATGTAAATAATTTTCTTAAAGAGAAAAAGCCATAGTAAAATGTATGTGCTCTGCAACTACAAATAATAAAATAAAATATATTTTCTTTTTTCTGCTTTTAAGGACAAGTTTAGATAGAAATAATTATTTGTTTCTTACAGTAATAAAAGAGTCACTGGAAACACAGTCTTAAGAGTATATGGGGCCAATATAGGGTTAGTGTTGTCAGATCCACCTACTTACACATATTTCATGCTAAGTGATTATACAATTTACAGGAAGAAATGACCACCACAAACTGTACATTGCCTTGAAAGCTGACATGTTGATTATAGGCAAATGGGAGAATGATTTTAATATCTAGGGTACAGCTTTTTTCTTGTTCCTTCTCTATTTTGATGATAGCAATTTATTAAATATCAATGAACAATGATTCTCAAACAAAGTTAAGATTTTTGTTTTCAAAGAATCCCAAATTAAAAAAAAAATTGTGATGTGACTAAAGCAAATTGTTATATTTAAAATGATACTGATGGCTATTACTTATTAACTGCTAACTCTGAAATACAGATTTTACGTTCAAGCATAAGTGTCCATCAACAGAGTTTGTATAGAAAGCCCTCAGAGACTTAGGTCTAAGTTACCCTCCCAACATAGAGAAAAATGAGAGCACAGTTTAAACCTCGTAACCATAGCAGCAAATCTCAGTTCTTTTATTACCGTGGACACAGTTTCATATAGAATAGCTTTCTCAAACAACAACTTAATAAACATTTAAATAGAATAACATAAAATTCCAAATGTCTCTAGAACTCAGTATTTAAAATATGTTATGCTTTATGCTTATAAAATCTCCTAAGTTCCAATGCTTATATATCATGCATTTGTGAAAACTAGAAATTATTAGTTAAACTGCTTTTTAATTGAGAGTAGTAATAAGATAGTTAAAACACATAGAATAAGATGTTTGAATGCTTTAGCCCCTACTGTGTGCTGGCTTCAAAGATGAGTGTCCCCATATACTACTGTGTTTACTTGTCTAAATCACATGGAGACCACATCAAACAAATGGATATTTTATCTTCTTTGTAACATCTTACCAAATAGAAAGCTCAAGAACAAAGAGGAAAAGGAAGTTGTGTATAGCCATATAAACAGGAGCTACTTTGCAAACCCTCGGTTTCCATATGGATAGTATAAAATCTTAACCACTTGACCCAAATGCTTTTATAAATGGCATTTCCTGTCATAAAGTTTACTTCATTAAAGAGAATTTAATAGCACATTTCCACCTACAGCAATAGTACATTAAACTTCAAAGAAAGACATGTTTACTAAATCACCTAATTCCAAGATCTAGTTGGGTACATCAGTCACTACTGCTTAGTTTGACAGAAGGTCATCTGCCATTTGTGAGCAATAATGATTTACTAACTAATATTGAGATGCCTAGAGTATGCTATCACAATATTTGCATAAAACTTAGGTTGTATAAATTATTTTTAGCAATAAATTCTGTAGTAGAAATTCAGAAATAATATTAATGATAAAGACACAATGGTCCTGGAATATGAAGACAATGTACTGAACATTAAGCTGAAGAGAAAGAGATAGTTGAAGAAGAAGAAATGGATACAATCTGGGAGATTTCTGGGAAGAATCTTTTTGGTCTTCAGTGCTCTCTTTGGGACAAATGTCCTTATTTTAGGCAGGGGATTCAAGAGGATGAAAGGTTTATGAAAAGAGTCCAAGAAGCAGAAATGATTTTAGAATGAGTAAATTCCTAAAAGGGTTTGTCAGCAAGGTTGAAGTGGTAGAAGATGAAAGAAATGGAGTGTAAACCCAAGACAGAAGATAAAGAACAGATGACAGAAATGTAAAGGCAGTAACATGAACTGTCAGCCCTAAGTAAGAGTCACCAGTTAAAGACTACAGTACATGAAGTCAAGGGGGAAAATTGGAATGATCTTCACTGCGGAAGTGACTAGAGAATTTGAGTGGCAGCTGTAGGAGGATTCTTGGTAATGCATGTAAGATATTGAGAGGAGAATCCACTGTGTATGTGTGTATGTGTATGTGACATCTGGGCCTGTGTGTGTTCACATGTAATGCTTATATAAGATAAATTAAATGTCTGATATTGTATACTTAACTCATGAACTATAAAGTTATTTACATATATTTTCAGTATGAAGATATACAAATAATTATAAGAACATACAATGTAATATGAACAAAGAAATGTGGTCTTTAAATGACAGTGTCTTAACTCAGTCATGCTTTATCCACTTAAAGCAATTATTATAATTTACAGGTCTCCCAATATAGGGGCCACCCAATTGCCACATTCATAAAATAAAATTAAGAACAAGAAAGAGCATTTGACTCTGTAAGCATTAATTACCAGTGCCCAAGGCCTTTGCGTTCTATGAATGACTCTTATTGCCACTCAGTAAGGTTAATGTAGACAAATTGTGCCCAACAAATTGTCTTCACAAATAATGAGTTCTTCAAAATACATGTTGCATTTATAGAAGCATACACATTTAGTTCAAAATGATATTGAGCACATGAGGTGAAGCACTGGGGTGTCAATGTGGTACCTTTGCCATAGTTTCTAATGATTGAGCCCATCTCCTGGGTTTCTGACCTAGGAAACACAGTATGTCATTAATTGTTTATTAAGGTTCACATGCAAATACAGGTAATGTTATGGACCTTGGTATCATCTTTCATCTGTGAAAAAGGTAAAAGAATTATTAAGCTGAGAGAACTGGCAAGAATATATAATTCCTGATTTGATCTACAGGAGCCTATCTAGTTTGCATATCCAAGTTAACCAGTCAACTAGGAATAGAGGGCACAACCTTGCATAGTACCATACCTCCATCACCTCTGTTTCTCAATATTGATAATTCAGAGATTTCTCACAGGCTTGCATCATATAAGAAGAGCTAAGAAGGGTTAAAGAAAATACTTTGAACATTCAATATGAAATACAGATGTAAAGTATACTGGAGTACAAATTGCTCAGAATCTGAATAGTTCATATATGTAATTGTCCTTACCAACCTCAGTGAGTAACTTTTTCAGTTCCAGAATCACAGTTCTGACCAACTTCAATTAAAATCTGAAGTTGATCACAGCTTTGTTGCAAAGCTAATCAGTCTTTGATTGCTGATATATAAACAATCACACATTGCATAAGCAATGCCCAGTGCAACTTGACATGATAACATATACTTTTGTTAGTATCATTATTGCAAAGTAAACACATATTCTTTCTTGGAATGAAAAAAAAAGTCTAAGACCAATAGTTAAAGCTGTACAGTGAATACAGAGTGAAGTACCATTTCATACTAATTCCAGAAACGTGTATCCCAACTTAAATCTCTGCGCAATCAAGTCTTAGAGCTGTAACTGCTGTGGCTGAGTTATAAACAGGCTGCTGTGTTTCAAGGTTCTGTATTCTAGAATTTCTGTTTCAAAGACCACCAAATGTATGCCTTTTCTCTTTACAACTAGAAATAAAGGAAAATAAAGACAGGCTCCTGGAAATCAAGTCTCCGGACATTGTACATATTGTATGTCACATGGTTGACCAAGCACCAATGAAAAAGTGCTGGCCCACACCAGGTTTCAGCACAGGGATGCGTTCAAAAGTTTTATGGAGTAATGTGATCTTGAACCTTATACTCTAGACCTATGAAGCATAGCCTCTTGATTTGTCCTACTGGTATTACATCAGAAATGTATCTATATAAGGGAATGAGGCCTTAATTTATTAATGAGGCAGAACCAAGAATTACAAGTAAAAAATAAATTCATATGAGTAACCATAAAGAAGTCCAGTTAATTTAATCAAAGTGAGAAAAATCACCAGCATTGGAATGACCATTAATATGTCCATGAATGAACTTTGGTTCTCCACACTATGAGAGTTGAACTTCACATTTGCTCTAGAAACCTATTATTCTCTGAGAACACTTAATGACTTATGGGTTAGCATCACAACTGAAGCAGATGCTGGTGATTGCTGCCCGTACAGCAATGAGACAGTTTCTTCTCGCAAACTGAAGATCCGTTCTTCTGTAGGGGAAGGTATATTCCCTCTCACTGGAAACTGTTTTGACTTTGAAGGAACTTCCTGTTCCAAGATGATATACTCAAAAGGTAGTGAGCCATACCCAATGACTGGTCCACATGACCCTGTTTGTTTACTGGAGCTTGTCACTGTTCCTCATGAACATCTGAACTAGTGAGGGGCTTTGCTGTTGCTGCTGCTGCATTCATCATGTTTGTCATCAATTATTTTTGACCCACATTGCTGTTCTGCAGATGAATCCTGTATTACCTATACCTTAGGAGGTTTCCGAAAGTTGCCTCTCGCTGAGTGTTTATAAAGATCATTATTAAACTACAAAGTTTCCTCACCTTGCAACTATTGTACCAAACTATTTCTCTACAATTTTTGTCTTGTAACAGAATAATAAATAATTATTGTTTAAATCTTTCTAATATCTTTACTCCTAGAGGTAAAACCATCTTAAAAGTACTTGAAGAGGAAGCTGGAGAAGCACCCTAAATAATAATTTTAATGTTTTAAAATATTTTTTAAATCTTTGAAATGCCCAAATTTAAACCATTGTTTTTTTTTTTTTGATTGAATTGAGCATTCCATGTTCAATTTACATGACAGTGTATACTGTCACTGGTTTTGAAATGTTATTGCTGTTTGACAATGTATTTTAATCAGAACATGTAAAATATTTGTTTGTTCTTAATATTATGTTGAATAAATTGTACATTATGTGTTAGTTCGTAGAAAAATAGAACAATTAAGCAGCCAATAGCAGGGTGACATTTATCAGATTATTTTCGCTGTGAGTTTAAATGACAACTGTGGCGTAATCCAATTTGTGTTTCCAGCAGCTTGTGGAAGCATCAAGGTGCCTGCCGTGCTTGTGAATGAGCTGCCAGTATGAGGCAGTGATTCTAAAAGGCATTCTGCTCAGATATCAATTTTGTACACTTTCCCAGATCAAATCAATCTATTAAGGAATGCAGCTTCTCTAGAATTAAATGCAAGAAGCATTAAGCAAAGCACAGCTTCCATGCCACTTGTAGAGAAAAATGACCAGGAGAACATTGTTTAAAAGCATCCTGCTCAACTGGAGAAAGTATACACGTAGTATTTTATAAATCTCATCACAGCATCCTGGTATAAGAACAAGGGTCTGAGGAGATAGAAGTGAAATCTGAAAACAGCCAATTACACTACAGGTTTCACTACTTGTTCCCACATATCTGGAATTTCATATGTGTTTTGTTTTTAGTTAGTTAATTTTTTATTAAAATGGTTTATTTTCTCATAAAGCATATTTTGATGATACTGCCCGCACTCCACTCCTCTCAGTTCTTTCCTATCACCCCTCTCTGGATCCATTTCTGTCTCTTAATAGAAAAGAAGAAGCTTAGAAGAGATAACAAAACATGAGAAGATAAAATGTAATAAGATAAAGCAAAATCTTTCAGATCAAAGTTGGGCATAGCAACCTAACATGAGGAAAAGTGTACCAAGAGCAGGCAAAAGATTTAGAGACCTACTTTCTTTTAGTCAGGAGTTCCATAAAATTACTAAGTGAATAGCTAAAATGTACATGAAGAGGATTCAGTGTGATTGATCTTATCCTTTCTGAATGAGTAAGATAGAATATCAAAGTAGCTTTGTCTTGCATTTCATAGATGACTAACGATATTGAACATTACTTCAAGTGTTTCTTGATACCTGGATATTTCCCTACTGAGAAATCGTACAAATCTCTCCCATTTGCTCTCCTCTCCTCCTCAGAAAAAGGGAGCCCTCTGGTTACCAACCCACCAGTCTCAGCAGGACTAGGCACATCCTTTTCCATTGAAGCCCAACCAGGCATTTCAAGATATGTGGGAGGGTACCCAGTGTGGCAGAGAACAGAGACTGAACAGCCCCCACCTCAACTGTTAGGGACCCACGTGAAGACCAAGCTGTCCATTTACTACAAGTGTATTGGGGGTCTTGGTCCAGCTCTTGCATGCTCCCTGGTTGATGGCCTAGGTTCTGTGAGCCACCATGGTCTCAGGTTAATTAACTCTGTAGGTTTTGTGGTATTCTTGACCCCTCCACCTTGTTCACTTCTAGCCCCTACTTTTCTACAAGACTCTCAGAGCTCTGTCGGATGTTTGGCTATGGGTCTCTGCATCTGCCCTCCATCTGCTGTTCCATGATGACTCTCAGGAGACAGTTATGCTAGCATTCTGTCTACATGCATAGCATAGTAACATTAATAGTGTCAGGAGTTGGCTCTCTCACATGGGATGGACCTCAATTTAGGGCAGTCATTGGTTGGCTGTCCCTTCAGTCTCTGTTCCATCTTTATCCCTGCATATCTTGTAGGCAAGATAAATATTGTGTTGAAGGTTTTGTGGATAGATTGATGTCCCCTCTTATCTCTGGAAGTCCTGCCTGGCTACAAGAGGTGGCTACTTCAGTCTCATAGGAGCTTTATTTATAATAGCTAGAAACTGGAAACAAACTAAATGTCCCTAAATGTGAAGAATGGATTAAAGAAAATGTGTTACATCTGCACAGTAAAATACTATTCAGCTATTAAAAACAAAGACATCATGAATTTTGTATCCTGAGTGAAATAACACAAAGCCAGAAGGGCATGTAAGATATGTATCCACTCAAAAGTGGACGTTAGCCATAAAATATAGGATAACCATGTTACAACCCTAAGACTCAAAGAAACTGGGTAATAAGGAGGTCCCAAGTAAGGCTGCATGAATCTCACTCACTTAGTAGCAGAAACTAAATAGTCATCAGAGGTGGGTGGAGAGAGAAAACTAGCTAGGAGAGGAGGTGAGGAGGGCAATAGGGATGGTGATTAGGTATGGGGAGAGCAGAAGGAGAGGGTTGAATGTGAGAATGGATGTGCAACCCATTTTTAAATTAGAGTATTTTGGATTTTTCTAGTATCTAGATTCATGTGTCCTTTATATATTTGTATATTTCAGATATTAGCCCTCTAGTGGATATGGTGTTGACAAAAATCTTTTCCTATTCTGTAGGTTGCTGCTCTAACCAATGATCTTAGTTTCATGAAGTTCCATTTATTAATTGTTCATCTTAGTGCCTGCAACTATTGGTTTTGTGTTCAGAAAGTGATGTCCTATTCCAGTTCGTTCCGGGCCCACTTTCTCTTCTATCAGCTTCAGTGTATCAGGTTTTATGTTGATGTCTTTGATGCACTTGGACTTTAAATGTGTTCAGTGGGATAAGTATGGATCTATTTGCACTCTTCTACATGCAGACATCAGTGTGATCAGCACCATTTGTTAATGATGCTTTCCTTTTTCCAGTTTGTATTTCTGGCTTCTTTATTCAAAATCAGGTGTCCATGTGTGGTCATATTCATGTCTGGGTCTTCAACTCCATTCCATTGATCATTGTAGATGTTTTTAAACCAAAACAGGATGACTTTTTAAATAATTAGTATTATTATTACTATAGCTGTGTAGTGTTACTACATGAAATTGGAGATAGCGATACTTCCTGCAGTTCTATTATTGTTCACACTTATTTTAGCTCTCCTGTTTTGTTTTGTTTTCCTTTTTTCCCTTTTTAGCTTGTCTATATGAAGTTGAGAATTGTTCATTCATAGTCTATAAACCATTGTGTTGGGATTTTGATGGGGATTTAATTGAAACAGTGGATTGCTTTTGGCAGGATGGTCATTTTTAGCATGTTAATTTAACAAATCAAATAGCATGCAGGATATTCTTTACTTCAAGTTTTTATCATACAAGAATTTCTCCTCACCTGATTAGTTTGAGATAAAGTAATATAAAATACCAAATACAGCAAGATATTTTACATTATGTGAGGCTATTGTGAAAGTTAATGCTATTTCCGTAACATTTGTTATTTTTATATAGGACAGCTACTGATTTTTTGTTGTTGTTATTTTTGTTAATCATATATCTAGCCACTTTGCAGAATGTGTTTATCAGCTATAGGAATTTCCTGTTGGCATTTTTAAGATCATTTATGTATACTGTCATATCATCTGCAAGTTATACTTTGAATACTTCCCAAATTATATCTTTTTTATCTTCTTCAATTGTTTTACTGCTCTAGCTAAAACTTCAAGTACAGGATGTGTACAAGTATTAGATATGGAGAGAGTGGACAACCTTCTCTTTATCCTGATTTTCTTGGAATTATTTTATCTCTTCAATTTTACATTGCCTATATGCTCATTACACATTTACCTTATCACGTTTAATTTATCCCTTTAATCCCTAATTCCTCCAGGACTTTTAACAGGAAGGAGTGTATGTTTAGTGGAAAGATGGCAGATCTATTTGCACTCCATTACATAGAGAGACATCCAGTGAGACCAGCACAATATGCTGAAGATGCTTTCCTAAGAAACTTGTTATTGGTTAAACAGCATGCTATTTTTATACTTTGAATATAGCATAAATAAATATCATCATTTGATATATTAAGATTAGTATATTTAGCTTTCATGATTGGAAAGGAATATAATTATTAAACTACACTAAGTCTGTTTTAGAGTTCAAAATTCATTCCACACATCTCAGGAAGATTAAAGAAAAATTAAAAAGCAAGCATATAGGCTAAATGTAAGTGCAAACAAGTCCTCCAAAAGTGGAAGAGCTAGATTAGGGTTTTAGTGAGGGCATGCTGTTCTAATCTCCAATAATATTTACCAACAGGTTTTCATTAAATTTACAAACCAAAGTCCTTTTATGGGTTAAATACTGCCATCCAGGAAGTCTAGGTGCAACAGTCCATGGTGATGTTTCTGTCCACACTCAATTTCTGAAACTAATAAAATCTCATAGTCCCTTAGACTTCTTATTGCTTAACTAAAGTACCTGGCTTTGAGTCAACATAAATTGCACAGACAGCATAGACTTTAGAATATATTCATAATTGGACAATTCTGAAGCAGTCTGCTTGATTATGGCACTAAATGAGAAGTTGTTGTTATCTTCAAAAATATCATGTTTTTTCATTTCTCTGATAATTTAGAAATAGCCCTACTTTTTCATAGATATTTTCAGATATTTGTAAAATAGAAGTTGTTGCTATGTTCAATAAAAATCATTAGTTTTTCATTTCTCTGATAATTTAGAAATAACCTTACTTATTCATGGATATTTTCAGATATTTTGTAAAATGATTTCATGTTCTCTACAAGTACCTCCCTTCAATTCCTCTAGTACCCAACCATATCTCCCTGTCAACTTAAGGTCTGCTCCTTTTGTTATTATCATTAACCTTTGAAATCCAGTTAGTCTTGCCTGTATTTACATAAGCATTTTGACATCCACTTATAACCATACATTAAAAATGACAAATCTGGGGGTGGTGAAGAAGTTGCTCAGTTGCTAATAGAACTGGCTGTTCTTACAGAGGACCTGGGTTCAATTCCCAGCACCCACATGGCCAGCTCACAATTGTCTGTAACTCCAGCTTCAGGAGATTCAATGCCCTCACACAGGCATACATGCAGAAAAAAAAAATACACCAATTCACATAAAATAAAAATAAATTATCTTTAAAACCTGAGACAGTTGTTATATAAGGATAATAATAAAATATAGAGATTAATTGAATTTATATAAAAGATTAGAAAAAATATATATTGGAGATAGATATATAAATGATAGATAAGAAAATTATCATATTATATAACTAAAATATATAAAAATACTGTATCTTTTTTTTCCTTCATTTAAAGTGGTTCTTGAAGAGGCCCCTTGGTCTTGTAAACTTTATATGACCCAGCACAGGGGAAGGCCAGGGCCAAGTAGTGGGAGTGGGTGGGTAGGGGAGCAGGGGTGGGGTGGAGGGGGGCTGTATAGGGAACTTTCAGGATAGCATTTGAAATGTAAATAAAGAAAATAATAAATAAATAAATAAATAAATAAATAAATAAATAAATAAATAAATAAATAAAGTGGTTCTTGAATCTATTAATAGCAGAAAATCACCTAATGCTAGGTCAAATCCAGACTTAGCTGGTCTGTGCCATTTGATTCCCCATTTTTCCATTTCTGTTTTCAGGGGTAGAAGTTGGAGGTGGCTGTGCATTACTTAGTGTCTGCTCACATTTAGGTCACTGCTGATAGGGTGGTATTCTGATTAAGGCTTCATTTCTATATCAGCCAAAAGTTATAGAACATATCTGTTTTCTAGCATTGATAATTCAGTTCAAATATTAATTAATTTACATACCTAAAACTGATTGACGTGGTAAGTGATGGCAGGACCTTGCCAAATTTCTACCAGCTTCCTATGCAATAGAATCGCCCCAATATCCTTGCCAGTATACTTTTGATTGTATATATTATGTCTTAGATGTCATCCTCTTTCTGTACTAGTGTACCTCTTAGGTTTATGATCCCTTGCACTTACAGTGTAATTTATATCTGGACCATTTCTGTGTAATCATTTCCACACTTCCACACTAGTAGTCCTGCCAGCACTACAGATCTTAGGAAGTTTAGAAAGTTCTTCATCTTCTGATATCTAACTAAAAATGTACCTACGATTGCATCTTTGTATTATGTCTCCCATCAAGTTTTTAAAACTTCCCGAAGGAAAGGCACAGCCCCTCTTTGCTTCGATTGACATCAACCATGTTCCACATTACTATTTGACAGTATCTCTGGCTTTTTGCTTCATTGATCCTGATACTAAGGAGATTCTGATGGGTGGTCAGAAGAAGGTACAGGGTTCTGGGAAAGTCAAAATTCCTTCTCACATACATTCTTCTCAAATATCTGGTTTGTACACCTGCTCAGCAGTCTGTCGTATCCTGAGATTCTTGCTGATCTTAGGAACATATATGTTTTAAATTTCAAGTGATTTCACCCCATTAATTATATATAGCAGTTAAAAATTTGGCTTAAACTACAAAAAATTCGTTATTCAGCTTTCCCCCCCCCCTTTCATTCTAGGTTATATATTTCCCCTAAAGCAAATAGCAGATAAGAAACTCTAATAAAGAAAATGTTTTAAAACCAATCAACAAACAAAAATGATGAATCAAATTTTGTTTCCTAACACAAATAAAACCCCATGGCATCTATTTGATCTGTTAAAATAAATTCATGTGAACATGTGGCTACATACAATGGATGTGAAAACAGACATTCAGTAAAATATTCTATAGGGATGTGCATAGAAGCACTGTTCACATTCATGAGCTCATTGAAACTACTCACATACTTTTAACAGATTAGTTAATAAAGATTTATGTGTATATATGTATGTGTGTAGAGACATAAATAAACAACTACTTTTTAAGATCTAAAACTAAAATAGGGATATATGCCACATTTTGGTTGAATCTTTATTTTAAGTGAAAATGCTAAGGACTACGGTGACATGTTAAATGCATTCGTGCACAGAAACATCCAGAAAAAAGAACTGAAATGTGCAGTTGTCAGGAGATGGAAGAGACAGGGACAAGGAGGTGAGTCTTAAAAGGTATGGAGTTTCCACTTGGAGTGAAGAAAATGTTTCTTAACTGGAGGACACATGAATTAACAGCATTACCTAAGCATTTATTGCCACTGAGTTAATTGTCCAGTATAAATTTGCTAAAATAGTAAAACAGTGTCTTCTCTTCTTCATCATAAGAAAAATTAATAGAAAATAAATACATATAACTTAAAATTTCAGATAATTCTCTTTTAATTTGATATTTTCTTTATTTATATTTCAAATGCTATCCCAAAAGTTGCCTATACCCNCCCCCCAACCCCTGTTCCCCTACCCACCCACTCCCACTTCTTGGCCCAGGACTTCCCCTGTGCTGGGTCATATAAAGTTTGCAAGACCAAGGGGCCTCTCTT
>NC_034608.1:25955168-25991662 GCF_900095145.1 Mus pahari | reverse complement strand
GAAACAGGGTCTGTCCCAGAAGCTAGGTTGCTTCTGTCTGTCCCAAATCTGTGTAGCTTCTGTGGTCCACATTCTCACCAGTGCTGACTGGAGCCTAGGAAAACTGGAGAAAGATGGCTCCCTTACCAGCTCAGGCAGTGAGAGCCCTTCCTATCAGACACCTCTCCTCTGGCGGGGAAGGTGCCTGTATATCTGGAGCAGAAACGGGATCTTTCCCAGAAGCTGTGTTGCTTCTGCAGGCTGCCCTCTCCCCAGCAACTCACTGGAGCAAAGATGGCTCTCTTACCAGCTCAGGCAGTGAGAACCCTCCTGTGCGGAAACCTCTCCTCTGGAGGGAAAGGTGCTGGGTTTCTGGAGCCAGAAACAAGTCTGTCCCAGAAGCTGTGTAGCTTCTGAGGGTTGGCTGCCTAGAGCAAAGATCGCTGTCTTATCAGCTCAGGCACTGAGAACCCTCCTGGATGGACACCTCTCCTCTGGTGGGAAAGGTGCTTGATGTCTGGAGCCAGAAACAGGATCTTTCCCAGAATCTGTGTCACTTCTGCAGGCCGTCCTCTCCCGGGAATCTCACAGGAGCAAAAATTGCTCTCTTACCAGCTCCTAAAATTTCAGATAATTCTTACATATTATATGTGATGTTGAGGACATCACCACTCTTCTAGGATCTTGTTTTTAAAATGCTGCAAATACTTTTCCTGTGCCCTGAAACTTTTCTACCAACACATGACAACACTTTCTCCCCGGTATGTGACTATCCTGAGCAATATAGTCTTAGATTGTAAAGTTGGCCATGAAGTCAGCATTCATATGACTTTATGTCACCTTGAACATGAACACAAGACATGAACATATTTGAGTTGTATCTGTTGCTACATTAAAAAGTATGCATAGAGTCATAAAACAGGTGACTTGTAAAGTCTATCCCACAGGTGTTTCTCGAGTCTTGGTTGGGAGGACAGAATCAGCTTGACCATGACAGCACCTACAGACCAGTTTACTTTCACATACAAAAAAATCCAGGAAAAGAAAATACTCTGTAATTTTTCAAGAAAAAAAGATTAAGGCAAATTGGCAAAATTGATGTGAGGTAGAACAGAAGTAATGTCTGAAGTAGAAATTTAAAATAATATCCTTGAGAAAGCCATTGCTTGCTTGTAATATTAGTGAAATAGTGTTACCAAAGAATCTAAGCCCTAGTTCCCTGTGAAGGAATTGTTGTAGTCAGATGAAACAGCATCCTGTGGTGGGAAAATGATAAATATGGCAGACATCATAACTTAGAACAGGTGACATAAAGACAAGGACATTGGCAGCGGGCAGGACTTTGCTTGAAATTTGCTAGAGATCCTAACACTAACACTAAATCTGGGTGGGTCCAAGAATGTGCAGGCCTAGTCTTTTCTCGGGGCTCCAGTAATGAAGGTCCTATACTGCCCCTGTGACCTTTGAGTCTGCAATTTAGTAAGTTCTGAGGAGGACTTTAGGATTCTTTATTAGTGGCATGGATCATTGCAGGTGTTTCAACAATGAGACTGCAAATCTGACTGTGGAGATCATTTCAACTGCCTTGGTGTGTTTATAAATTCTAAAATGAACACCCGGAAGAGATATGCCAGAAGGCTGATTTATAAGAAGTGGATGGGGGAACTTCTGGTTTATCCTTAGAATGAGGCTGTTCACATCTTTAAGGTGACATTTTCTGAGATTCTCTAGTAACATACACAAACATATCCATCATCACTACTAGGTTTGGACATATTTTGTATTTCTTGCAATGTAAAACTATAAAAAAGAAGAAGAAAATATAGAAAGCACCTCTTTCTGCTATTAACTATACAATGCCATATAGAAATATTTCTCATTCTGCCTCTCCCAATGTTATCCCATGTGTTTTTTAAACCTAAAAATAGTAGTTTAATGTTTGTAGGATTTAATGGTGCTGTAGAAAGACTCTCATTTGCTAACTTTAAAAAAAAAATTTCTTCGATTTTTAAGGCTTTTATAAGAAAAAGAGACATTAAAATGGACATTTAGTATTTTTATCTTTGAGTAAATAAATTACATTCAGCACAAGCATTTTGACGGTTATTAAAGTTAAGAGTTACCATTTCCCACAGGATTTAAACCATTGGAGTCTGGGGCAACATTTATCACTAGGAACAAGAGTTTTACTGAAGAGGAATAAACACATTTACAATGTGTCTAAATAATGTCTGAGGCCAATTTCATTTGCATGCTAGTGACCCCTTCCACTCTTTCTTACAACTTTCCCTTCAACTGCATGATGTTTATTGGTTCATTATTTGTAAAATAGTAAAACCTCAGCTTAAAAAAAAAATGCATTGTGTCTTTAATTTAAAAACCACCTAAGGGCCCTATGGGGTATATTAAATCTGTCTCTTTGCCGTATATCTTGATGTACATTTTACTTGAAACCAGGTGTTTTGTATATTGAACTTTTTAACACTGCAGGGAGGTAAGTATTCACAGCTGGAGTTTTATGCTTCGCACATTTTCATGTTTGAGAACAAGAAGGAACCCCTAAGAAAAACTCCTCCAGCCTGAAGAGAGGCCAAACAAAGCGCTTCTGTATCTAGTGGCAGAACACGGATATGATGAAGTCACTGATAGCAGCCCTGAATGTAAAATAGCTGCCAGGGAAACCTAGACAAAAAGTTTCTCGGAATCCAAACAGCCAGGTTCTCAGATTCATCACAAGTGAGGAGGTTGTCACTAAAAGGCTGCTTCAAAGGCTTAAAGAGAGGGGAGACAAGCTTTTGTCTGACAGGCTTTTGTCTTCCCAACCAACATTGGAAGCCAGCTCCCTTCAACTGAAAGGCCAAGTTAATCTATTTCTAGTGATCATTGTTCCTCTGTTTAGTTAGCCTAAAATCATTAAAGAAAAATAAGTAGGTTGGCATGCCCCAAAAAAGTCATGATTTTTCCAGTGGGGGTACATTTTTCTATATTGTATATTTTGCATGCGTTCTTGTGTAAAAGAGGGTAAAGAAGTATCTCACCCCACAAAACAAATGCACTCAACCCAGTGCTTCTTAGCCTCAACAGTGAACTCGGTATTTGCAGATCAAGACATGAGAGGACAGCATAACATTCAAAACCTCGCAGTAATAACCAGTTCTCTTCTGGATCAAGTTCCTTCTCTGAAGTCTTTTTAATGATCTTACAACATAAAAGTGTTCTGCCACTGTTTAATTAGCCTGCCCAGAGAAATTTGTCATGGTGTTATGGGGGTATTTCTTTCTTTGAGGAGTATAAGAATCACTGAGTGGTTCAGGTGGGTTCTGTGTTGGGAATAAGGGAGGGAGCACTCAGGTGAAGATACAAAATCTCTATCATGTACTATGATGAAATTCTAATGCTGCCTAGACACAGGAAAAAAATTCATTTTAGCTCAGATGGTCTCAGATCAATGTAGACTCTACAAATGCACCTATCACTCCATATCAAGTACAAAGCTGCTTACTTATGATTATCACCCTTGGAGAACAGGCACATTTAACAGGCACAGGCACAATGCAAACCGTGTCACTTGTGTCTCTAGTTAAATGAGTAACGTCCATTTTGCCCTATGACCCCAAAGACCAGTATTGCAGCATTGCATTCTGCTAGGCCCCTACAGTGGGCACAATAAGATTCCATTCCAAGGGAAAAAAACGTATAATAACTGCTTAAAGTTGAAAGAATAATCCACCAAGATTACCAAGAGAGAATTTTCCTTAATGTCACCAGTAGGTACAAAGGCAAGAGTAATCGGCACATGACAGGAGGAGACAAACCTGAAAAGGAACTTGATAGCACTGTTTGGAGTAGATTGACTGATTCTTCAAACTTAAGTCTGAGCCTACTATGTTTGGCTATTAGTAGCCAAATATTAGACACACAAATATATACATACCTTTGTGCACAGTTCTATACATATTTTTTACTTATACTTCCAACAATTATTTATGTCTTTTTTTTTAATTTACATCTCCCTAGAGAACAAATTATTTTGGTCAGAGTACTAATTTTTTGCAGTTAGAATGAACCTGGTGACTTAAAACCATACATTCTACTAATTCCACATGAATCAGAATTAGAAATCTGGAGAATTTATGAGATCTTGGAAAATTCAAGAATGTTTTTCATTTCTTAACTTTCTTTCCAATTAAGATACAGTAATCTAACAGTGAAATAGAAATGTAATGTATATAGACATAAATAAGTGGTAAAATTTTTCTTAAAACAATATTAAATACATCTAATACTGCTAAATATTTGAAAGACATCAATGATCTTTTAACTGAGTGATCATTCCTGGGAATAATCCAATGTTTTCACAATAAAGATGCATTTCTAATCTATATTGAGCATGTTGACTGAATCACACTTCAAATATAATCTTGATAACTTAATTCTCTTTTGTTTTTTCTATTTTTCTCTTGTTGTCATGGATATTTGCATTAAAGAACTCAGAAATTATAGTTTTGGGTTATGGTATATTTTTAACCAACCATTAAAAAAGACTACTTATTGGCTACAGACTGTAGCCAGTGAGTATATAGGAATTAAAGGAATAAACTAAGACCAGATCTACTTTACTTGGATCTCAAAGACCAGTGGTAGGTAACCCCTAGATAAACTACATCAGTCTGTGAACCTGTGAGGTCCCTACTGCAAAATGAACATCTAACAAGAAAGCATGCTACATAGTTCTTACAAAGTGTTTGAGTTTGCTTTGTTTAAACATGTGATTAGTGTCAATAAGTGTGTGAAGACATAAGTCACATTATGACTTGATTAAATGACTGTTCAATAATTTATGCATTTCTCAAATGATTTTCAATCATCCACTGTCTAATGGTACTTTACTAGCAACTATATTTAAAAATATACTTTAGATCCTTTTCTAATGGGCATTAAGTGCTATCGCCTTGCTTCTAGATTAATCTGTTTTTAAATGCAGGGGAAAGAAAAGCAACAAATAACTTGAATGGCATGTATGTAATGCTGGCTGCAGTTTTAGAAGTAATCTTTACATTTATAAGGATATTTAATGAAACTTACATGAACTGTTATCTAAAATAAGAGGTTTTTCATGTAACAGCACTTACTGGACACTGAGCTTTCTTGAACCCTGCAACTCTGGCCCCATGTTAGTTTTTTCTTTTCAGTATATAACATTAAATATAATCTTTTACAGGGAATCAAGTGGAGATATTATTGCACAGAGTGTCAGCCTTCTGATTGTTGAGTAACATTAAAAATACAGATCTAGGCACTGAAGGGCACTGGGTCTTAGCAAGGCACAGGTAGGAAATGCTAGGACCTGGTATGAGCAAGGGAAATTGTGTTATGGCAGAACGGGCAGCAGAACTTCATATTTCAAACCTCATATTTTACCGCTAGGTTCACTAGTGTACAAACTACAAATCTTCATCAACAATTAAATCACAGGTAAAGTCTTGCAACTGAGATGCATACTGTGCCATTATGGATGTGTTTTCTCTGGCATCTTATCTGATAGCCTGTTCCACAGAGCCCTGGATGGAAGTGAGATGACAACTTGAGATCTCAGTTCATGGAGGCTGATTGAAGATTGTCACTAGCACTGGATCAGGGCCATTTCCTTTTGTTGTCACTGTTACAAGATGATAAAGCCAGGGAGAAGATTTGCTTCTGCTCACACTTTCAGAAACTACAGTCACCCTCAGATCAGAAAATGCCCGGCAAAGTTTATGGAAGATGAAGGTTGAGGTTGGATTTCCTCTGATCGCAGGTCAGGAAGCAGCAGGATAAGGTGGCTTAACTGGGGTTTCTATTGCTGTAGTAAAAGTACCATGATCAAAACAACTTGGGGATGAAAGGGGTATGCTGCCTGATAATCAGGAATGAAAAGCAGCAGGAAGTCAAGGTGGTAGGAATTTGGAGGCACAAACTGAAGCAGAGGCCATGGAGGCCATATTATAGCTTAATCTTTAAAGCATCCTCATCCTGCTTTCTTATGTAATCCAGGAACACCTGTGTATGGGTGACACCACTGCCAATGGGCTAGACCTTCTCACCTTAATCACTAATTAAGAAAACTGCCCCACAGACTTACCCACAAACCCTTCGGCTGAGGGAATTTTCTTAGTTGAAGTTCTCCTCCTAAATGACTCTAGTTTAAAGGAACTGACATAAAGCTATCCAGCATATCTGGTGTAAAGTTGGTCAAGACATGAATCTCAATACCCGCCTCAGAGACTCTTCCTCCAACTATGACTCATTTTCTAAAGATAACCTCCCAAACACCACAAGCTGGGGGCTCGGTAGGGGATATTTCATTAATAAACAAAAACAGGCAGTGTCTAAGAAACAATGAATTCTGGATAGAATGCCTTTGGGGAGACAGCTTTAGACAGTTCAGTCGAATCTTTTATTCTAAATTCCTCTGTGCTAATGTGAGGATGTGTATTAACATAGAGCACACACCATCACATCAGTACAAACATGGGGAAAAGAAAAGAAAACAGAACCAAATGTGTTTCTGTGCATCCTTTTTCCACTGCTAATACTGACTACCACCAAGAATGCATGGATTCTTGCTGATAATCGAGACTAAAACCTTTATTTTTAGTTTGAGAAGTTAGCAAAACTGAGTGTCAGTAACACAAATTGGACATGATGATTTGTCTCAAATTTATATCCATAAATGATAGTTATTTGTTTTTTTCATTTTACCTGGAGAAAAATAAAGGTTAATTTGGTAGCTCAGTAAATCATAAAAGTTTGCTATTTGGGCATGTTGCATAAATTTCAAAAGTTAAATATTTTATTAGTTACATATATTATGTTAAATTAATTTGCTTAATACAGAGAAGGAGTTTCAACATGTTTAGAAAATTAACTTTGTAAAATTACGCCTTTACTAATAAAAAATAATTGCCGAGGTAGAAGTCAAGGCACATTTTATTAAGAGTATTTGTAATTTTGTTTTTTCCAAATATTTATATTTCCAAGTTTTATTTTTAGAATCCTTTGCAAAATAAAAACTCTAATATATTTTGAAAATCACAATTTGTGATTTAGGACTTAACCACGATAAGCAGAGTGAAGTCTTGCCTGGTAAGGATTTAATCGAGCATAAACTGGGCTATTTTGTTAGTAATCAAAAGAAAATCCTTAGATTCTCACAGCAGAAGACCCCAAACTAAACAAGATATAACATGCATCAGGAGCTCTGGATTGTAAGTTCAAATACAGGAGCATGGGTGAAAAAAGGCATTTACTACTGCTGAAAAGTTCATCATGTGAAATTCACTACACACATTTCTTACCAGTCACCCTAGGCAGGCAGGTAGTTTTCCAGAGCTGAAATATTTGTTCAATTCTTTCTCTACACTCTGATTCTAGTAGGTGACCAAATGCTAAATCTATGAAAATCATCTAAAAATGAATGCTTTATTTTGATGCTTCAGTTTTATAGTTATACTATTTCTAGATATACATATAGTATGACGTTTTTATTTATGTGCTATATTGCATGTTCATGTATGTCTATGTAGAAACAGATTTAGTTTTTAGTCATCCTCAGAGTTTCAGTAAGAAAGAACTAACATCTTTGCTATAATTCCCAATCATTTGCTGTGGTTTTCATCATACTTTGTAAGTCTGAGTTACCCCTACCCAATTCATATTCCCGCAGTTTTTAATTCCTTGAGAATGTCTGACAACCCAAAGTTCACTGAGTTCATTGGAATTTAAGATTTCCATTTTTGAATAAGGAGTGTATCACCTCTGGTGAAATCATTACAAATGAATGCCAATAATATCCAAGAAGACAGAGTCTTAATATAAACCAAATGGCATCCCTTGAGGGAGAAAAAAGAGCTTACCAAAGGCTTAGATGTACATGTGTTCACAATGATGATTACCCAGCATGGAGATCGCAGAACAAGGCTGCTTGTTTACAGTGGATGTAATGAGGTTTCTGTGCTAGAGTTCAACTCCTTTTAGAATTCTGAACAAAGAAAGGGAGCATTGGAAGAGCCCTTCAAGTTGCACCATAAATTGGACTTGCTGCCAAAATCGGGAGGAATCTAAGGCCTTGACTCGGGTAAGTGGTTCTTAGTGGAGTTCATGACAAAATAATGAAAGCCGGGGTGTTTTACAAAGAACATATGCTATGCACTGTGCTCCTTTCATACTTAAAGTGGTCCACATTTATTTTTAGCATTGTGTATGCAAACATGCCTAAGGAATAGAAAAGATGCAATGCTATATACATTGTTTGATAAAGTATTTGCCTCTTAAAAGGAATCAACTTTATCATCAGCTAAATGTACTTAAATCAGCATGATGACAAATTTTGCTTATGAAGTGGGCTGAAATGTCACAGAAATGCTAAACTTCTAAGGGTAAATATACACATATTCTCATTTCATCGTTTTAAACGTCTTTGAAAATTCAAATACAGAAATCAAAACTCAATGGTAGATAAACACAACCGTGAAAGAAAACGTAGTGCTTGCTAAGTGACAGACAGTAAATATATAGACATAAATTATAAATCAGATAATTAAGAGAAGAAAGTTTATGCTTCTCTGAAAGTGACTAATAATGCTGGCAAATTTATCCTTATGTTTAGTTGGCTCAGCAATAGATAATTGTTTCTTTTTCTTTCAAACCTGCAAGAGTCAAAGGCACCCAAATCAATGACCTACTGAAATGGGTTTTTCAATAGATTAAAGCATCCAATTAGAACCTCATAAGTACCACGTGTGGACAACAGTGTCTCAGATGCTTCCTCACTTGTACATCTGCTGGGGTCAAATCCTTTGAGTTGATTTTCTGCTAGCAAAAAAACAGAAAATACTACAGGGTAGAAAGGTTCACACTTGTGTAGTGACTTGATTGAAATAGGTCACTTCATCATTTGAAGTTTGAGTTTCTTAAATCTCTCTTATTTGCTGGATTTGAGGAAACAAATGGGCATATTCTAGACACAATTTTGTAAATTTCTGTAGGGGTATGCTAGGAGGTGTAGGAGTATTCCCAGTCAAAAGCCAGCAAGAAAATGTTGCAGGATTAGAGAGGCAATACTACAAATCAGTCACCCATCTCAGTGGTTGAGAGGACCTTTCTTCTTTGACCAAGCAACAAGCAGGAACACAGTCCTCGGCAGCATTTGACTGAAGCTGATTAACTACATTGGCTCAACATTTCCCCCTACAGATATGGGTAAGCGATGAAGATGCATTTCTTTTGGTTCCGAAGTTTGTGGTAATATTTTCAGGTAAAAATTGCAATTCATTGATAATCCTATCACATGATTAATATTCTTAGCACTAGTCTTGTGTGATTTGTGTGTCTAAGCATGTGTTTCTTTGTAGTGGTTGCAGTTTAACTTGGAAAAGTTGAGAGTCTGATATACATCTTAAATCATCTCTTGCTAGCAATGAATTTGTGGCTCCTATCTCTGTAGAAACATGAATATATATCTATATACATAATGCAATATGCTTGTTGATGACTATGATATATTTATCTGCTTATAAAACATGGGCAAATACTTATTTAGATATAAATAATACTAATTAAATTGTATTATTTTTAATTTAGATAATTAAACTAAAATAAATTCTGTTAATATGTAAAACATGTCTAAAGTAATATATATAAACCTCAGTCATTAAAATGAAAGACTGATATCTTCAAAAGTAATATTAAAAATTTTAAAAATATAAAAAGAAATTAATAGACTTATATGTAGATATTGATAAGTCATAAACATATGACTTCTATAGACATCTATTCAAATGGATAAGTGTCATTTCTTGGTATACAGATGTTTATGTATGTATGTTTAGGCATCCCAAATTCAAATTCTCTTTTTCATGGAACATAATTTAAGGGTATTTTCATTTTGACAAACTCAATAACATTCCTTGTCACAATTATATTTGTTAAAGTTATATTTTAAGATGACCACTACTATTTTCACAGATTAGCCAATTTTTTGAAACTCAGGAACATTTCATAGCACTATTTAAGAAACAAAATTATAAGTATGAGATGCTCAAGTAAAATTGACAATGTAACTGAACAACACACTTGGTGCCCATTAGTTTCTTCTGTCTTGGTGTACTGACAGCCACAGTGGAGAGCAGGTCTTGATGGAACATGATGGCTACCCAAGTTTGGGTCACTGCTGCCCTGTTCTCTGCTTCCATCTCGGACAGAGCAGGTTCTCAGGACAATGTAAGTTGGCCAAAGTTCTTAATTTGTCTAGAAATCAGGAGACTAAAGGCATAACACTGTTGTGTTCTACTCCCAGGTTTTTATTTTGTAAAATATGTTGCTAAGTCTATATTTTAACACAGTATCTTGACATGATTCTCATTGTTGGTAGGTATTCAGAGCACCACTATAATGAGATTCATTTGTGTCTCCTTCGAAAAATAAAATGGCCCAGTATTAATATGGATAACTCTTTCAGACTGTTCTAGTTTGTATATTAGACCATTACAGCTTTCTACTGTAACTTTTTTTTAAATGAGTGCTTTGTTTGTATGTATGCCTGCATGACAGAAGAAGGTATCAGATTCCATTATAAATTGTTGTGAGCCACCGTGTGGCTGCTGGGAATTGAACTCAAGACACTTGGAAGAGTAGTTAGTGCTCTTAACTCCTAAGTCATCTCTCTAGCCCTTGTACTGTTACTTAACATTAAGTTTAAGAAAGATTTAAAATTACCCATGTTTGTATTACTTTTCCAAATTAGGAAAAAAAATTAAAGACTTTAAGTAAAAGAAGACATTATATCTTTAAATTTTTAAAAGAACAATACCAGATGGCTATTTAACAAACACAGAGTCAACAAAGGTGTTTTGCATAAATACAATAAACAACAAAAAATTAGGGAGTAAGTTCATAATTATCGGGATTATCAGAGGAAAACAGAGAATCCTGTTGTGACAAGAGAATGTTCTATGGAAGTTGAGTTTAGAAGTCATAGCATATTTACTCTTTCTCATGCCTGGAACCCTTAACAGTTGGCAGATGGTAAAAAAGATGATTGTTTTTCTAATACATGTTCTTTTGTTCAATTATATAATTAAGTTTATAGTATCACAGATGAAATATTGAAAATGCAAAAATTGTGTGTATGTAATAATAATAAAGAAGAGGTTGTGAATTTGAATGGAAGTGTGTGTGAGTTGGTGATGGGAAAGGAAAGAATGAAAATATACAAATATCATACTGTTGTCCACCTAAAGAAATATTCAACATCCTTAGTCATCAGGGAAATGCAAGTCAAAAGATCCCTGAGATTCTACCTCACACCAGTCAGAATGGCTAAGATCAAAAACTCAGCAGATGCTGGCGAGGATACAGAGAAAGGGGAACACTCCTCCATTGTTGGTGGGATAGCAATCTGGTACAACCACCCTGGAAATCAGTCTGGTGGTTCCTCAGAAAATTGGACATAGTACTACCTGAGGAACCAGCTATACCACTCCTTGGTATATACCTAAAAGATTATCTAACATATAATAAGGATACATGCTCCACTATGTTCATAGCAGCCGTATTTATAATAGCCAGAAGCTGGAAAGAATCCAGATGTTGTTCAACAGAGGAATGGATATAGAAAATGTGGTACATATATACAATGGATTATGACTCAGCTATTAAAAACAATAAGTTCATGAAATTCTTAGGCAAATGAATGGAACTAGAAAATATCATCCTGAGTGAGCTAACCCAGTCACAAAAGAACACACAGGGTATGCACTCACTGATAAGTGGATCAAAAGCTCGGAATACCCAAGATAAATTCACAGACCACATGAAGGCCAAGAAGAAGGAAGACCAAAGTGTGGATGCTTCGGTCCTTCTTAGAAGGGGGAACAAAATACTCCCGGGAGGAAATATGAATACAAAATGTGGAGTAGAGACTGAAGGAAAAGCCATGCAAAGACTGCCCCACCTGGGGATCTTCCATCCCATATACAGTCACCAAACCTAGACACTATTGTGGATGCCAAGGGGTGCTTGCTGACAGGAGCCTGATATAACTGTCTCCTGAGAGTCTCTGACAGATCCTGACAAGTACAGAGGCAAATGCACAGTGAAGTATACAGCCAACCAGTGGACTGAACATGGGGTCCCCAATGGAATGGTTAGAGAAGGGACTGAAAGAGCTGAAGAGGTTTGAACCCCATAGGAAGAACAATATCAACCAACCAGATACCTAGAGATGCCAGGGACTAAAACACCAACCAAAGAGTACACAGGGAAAGACTCAAGGCTCCAGCTGCATATGTAGCAGAGGATGGCCTTAATGGACATCAACCGGAGAAGAGGCTCTTGGTCCTATAAAGGTTCAGTGCCCCCAGGGCAGGGAAGTTGGAGTTGCTGGGTGGGTGGGGCAACACCCTCATAGTAGCAGGGGGAGGGGGAGGGAAAAGGGGGTTTCAGGAGAGGGGAGAACCAGGAAAGGGGATAACATTTGAAATGTAAATAAAGAAATATATATATATATCCCTAAAAATAATTAGAACTTAAATGGTAGTATATATACATTTTTTTGTTTTTTGTTTGTTTTTGTATTTCTGTTTTTGTTTGTTTGTTTGTTTGTTTGTTTGTTTCAATTCAGGCTTTCTCTGTGTAGCCCTGGCTGTCCTGGACCTCACACTGTAGACCAGGCTGGCCTCGAACTCAGAGATCAGTCTGCCTCTGCCTGGAAGTATATATACTTAACATGTTGCTATAAACACTTTATTTTGTAAACATATAATTGGCCTGCACAACACTATACAGATCAGTGGAAATTTTCTTTTGTGAACTCCTCCCCTTTGGTTCACTGTCTTCAGAATCTATCTGTTTGACCTCTGTGTCTACTCTTTGTCTCCGGAACAAAGAGGGACTGTGGTTATGTGTCCTTACGTGCAATGCCTTCTTCATATCAACTCAGGTAGAATTTGAAGGAGATTCTTCATACATTGCACTTGTCCCATGTTTCAGAAGCACTGGGTATGGTGCCATCACATCTGGGTTTTGTTGTAGGGACACACTTGTCATGAGAATTACTGCTTTGGAAGTAGACATAACTTGTCTAGCAAGTGCTAACACTGAGACACACCCTGAGCCCTTAACGTAGTTTATTTTCTTAAAGAGTGTATAGTTCCTCATATCTAGGTTTTCCTGATTTTTCTTATGTGTTTATTTTGAGATTATTTTCTTACACCCATATCTCAATCAGTCATGCACATGCCCTCTTTTTGTGCACATTCCTGTGTGGTTCTGCCTGCAGAAACACTGTGGATCCGAACTGGAGGACGGGAACTCCTGAAAAAGAACAGGGCTNCGAAAGGAAACATGGGGCCCTGACAAAGCCTTCTCTGATCAAGGCCCGAATCTTTATTGTCAGGACTGGCTTAAGTACAAAGAAGAGTTCCCAGCATTCNCCTGAGTCCTCTGAAGTTGCCACGGCGTTCTCGCGATGATGGGCAGTTCTTGCAATGGTGGGCAGTCTCGCGATGGCGGTGGGCGGTCCGGGCGACAGTGGGCAGTCAGGGCGACGGTGGGCGGTCCGGCGGCGGTGGGCGGTCCGGCGAAAAGGGTAGCACTCTGGTATTCCTGCTGGAGGAGGAGTGGTTAGTGGGGGTGGGAGGCACCAACACATTCCAATGCTGTTGAATACTGGAATTTATGCGTATTGATACCACTTCCATATTCAATGTTACTGCTCTTTATCTCCCCAGATTATTTGCTTAGCTTAAATATAGAAGTTTTATTTATTTGCCTGTTTTGTTTTGTTGTTTTGTTTTTGTCATTGCCATTCTGATGAAAGATAAAAGGCTCTTCAATGTGGATCCTGTGCTCAGAAATACCATTAACAGATTTTGCACACAACAACTGACTCAGCAACTCAGTCAGAAAGTTTTTCTGGCCATCATTTTTTTTTTTTTTTTTTTTTTTTTGTCGACTTAAGATGAAACATCTTACATTCTATGCTCAGTCATTTCTGAAACAAATGATGTTCCAGTCACAAGATGTATATATCTCAGATGTTTATCTCTGCTAATAGGCTTACTGGAAGTAATTTTTCTTTCTTGCATGAAATATATTTGCTAGTATTTATCCCTCATCCAGTGATCTTAAGTGGCATTTTTTCACTAGGGTTACTCCACTGAAAGTGACATATCCTGTGTAGACAGTCATCCATAAGCCATAGGTATATATTAGAATACATCTCCTTTCTAGTGTATCCTTATGGTCCTTGGGATTTTAACACTGAGAGAAGAAGCTAAAAGAATGGGAGGAACTTCTTTTTTAACGAGTCATAGCTAGTACAGTGTTAGTGATGATTACATTTCAATGTGTGGTATTCTACTACCATTTCACCAACTACCATTTCTGTCAATAGAAAACCAGACAATGTTCTAAGAAAGGTTCCTTGTCAACATCTCATCATAATATGTGACAATTTTGACACATTAATTAGAATTTTAAAGAAATTACCTGAAATTGTACCTTTAAGTGAAGAAGCTTCATTAGATGCTTATTTGAATACCATGAATAAAAAGTTAGAGCCAAGAGTGATTCCATATCAATCCTTCCTTCATTTTCTTGTGATCACACAGAAATGAGTTTTTCTCATTGTTCTTTACTGCTAAGGAGTTTGTCTTTAATTTGATTTCTTATTCAGAGTTACCCCAAGCAGAGTCAACCCTGTTCCATGTCTCTCTCCCATTGTCACATTTTTCCAATGAACAGGTGAATTTTGTTTATTTAACTAGTGCATACCACAAGTATATGTGTAGCCGTATATTAGTAAATGAAGATTTGACTCTAAAATTTCTGGTACGTGTTAAATAACCACAATGTTCATGAAGAATAAATAATCTTGATCTACATGGAAGCAATTTATAGCATGACATTTTCAAATTCTAAATTATATCTGGTATATGGAGTAATCACAATTATACCTACTAAGTAGGGGTCAATTATCACACTAGAAGGTGTACTAAGTGGGTCTTTATTCTTCATTGAATTCTAGTCTTAATTAAATTAAATTCCAAAGGATGCCTTTGAGGAGTCCAAGTTAATAGCTTCCACATCATTCTGTCTTACACTTAAAAATCAATTGCCAAATGTTCATTTTCACATACTTACATTTGTAAAATTGTCCAAAATTTGACAGAAACTACATCATCCCACATCACATAAAAACCTCACTTTTCTATATCAATGATGCTTAACATTAACAGGAGACCATTATATCCTGGCTACATGTCCTATAAACTTATAGAAGAGGGTTTTGTTTTCATGATTAGAAATCTATAAATAAATGAATTTTGAAAACTTTGTCAGTATTACTGTGTTAAGCTGCTTCTGATACAGTAAAGGACTATATCACTACAAGATATAATAAACATTTACTATCTATTATATCTACAGGGTATAATAAATGTGTTGCAGGTAAGAGAGATTCTGCAGCCTGCCTATGTGCTGCAGAGCTAACCTACTCTTTGACAAATTTACAAGGCAGAACATTTTACTCATCACACTGATGGTTTAGCCTGATAGTTCATACAACTTATCCCTTGGGATACATCTAAGAATAAAGTATTTGAAATAAAAGCCACAATTCCGAACCTTGAGGCCCTTGCCTTCCCCTTTACCAGCACTCCTGCTGTTGGATGAACAAATGGCAGTGACCTGTGGGCAGAACACCCTTAGACCATGGTGCTGACAAGGCCGGGTTCATAGATCCAACTACTGTAAGAACTCCTTAGCTTTATGCTGCTTGATGAATTTCAAGTGCTCCCTAACCCCAACTAGCTACAGTGCCAAATGCCATTAAGCATAAGAATGCCAGAATGAGAGAGTGTGGGTTGAGGAGAGAAATTCCTTGCCCTTTCCTGGAAGAAAGAACTCAACATATGTTTCTCTGACAAGGCTCAGTGACTTTATCTACACATGAAGAACATCACTTCTTGGACAGAAACCAAATGAGGTCTATTCTACTCATGCATGGAATGCTATTCAGCTAAGTCAGCTATAGAGGATCTAGTACCAGGCATTCCCTGCCTAGCACAGCAAAATAGCATATGGCTTTAATTAACAGTATAAACCCTAAATACCAGGTAGCTGAAGCAGTTTCCATGAGTAATTATTCATAAATCATAGACTGGTAATGACATATCCACTATTATAGCAAAAGCAGTGAGCATATATGGGTGATATGTTCCATGAAGACAGATGCTTATATAAAATGTAGTTACTAATAATAGTGTATGAAATATATGGTATTAGATGACAATATTAATATCAATAAATTGTCTTTGAAAAGTAAAAATAAATATCTAGTACAATGTATGTTATTGGATATTTTCCTTGTTGATAAGGCCCTTAGATAACATGTTAATCTTAACTAACTGAAATTCATATAACAGATATGCTTGCTTATATACATCAGTATGGCCTCAGAATACTCAGTAGAAATTACAATGTTTTCTAGAATTATAAGACTGTTCTTTTTTCCTAATAGATCTTTTTGCAGTTTTTGTTTTTAATTATGCATATCTGTGTGCAGTTCTGTGTACTGTTAGGTGGGTACCTGATGAGGCTAGAGGAGTGAGATATACTTGGAGTTAGAGTTGCAGGAGCTTTTGAGTCACATGGTGTGGTCATTCAGAACATGCTGTTAACAGCTGAGTCATCCATCCAGCAACCCCTAATATTTTTATATTAAAATATTTTCAAGGTAGAGGACATTGTTTAAAACTAGGGTTGACATCTGAAAAACCTGTGTAAGTAGAAAAGCGGGAGATTAACAAGGCTGGGGGTGAAAATAGGCAACATCTAAATTCTGTGTGGTGAGGTGTGATGATGCCTGTGATCTCCTTTTCACCTTATAGAGATGGCTCTTGTATGGAAACTCCAATTCAGACTATGTCCAGGGAATATTGAAGTTCAAAACTCCTGATATGTAAGGCTGGCTCATTTTTTTTAATACTGTGAACCTATAAACTCAAACTGAAATATAAATAACACTAATCCATTTTATCACTCCATAGAACCACATCTAGTCATATACAGTCAAATCAATCTATTTGCTTTATACTTTTGTAACAGATTCATGTTAGGTAGCCTTGGCTGGCTTGGTACTCATTATATATCCCTTAAATTCATAGATATCCTCCTGTTTCAATCTCCAGAGGTATGTCTTAATCTACTGTAGCTCAATTAAGAAACAAACTCTATGCATTTATGAATGTGTATATATATATATATATATATATATATATATATATATATGCATATATGTTCATAAACATGTATATATGCAACAATAATTAATGAGAAAGAATCCACACAATTGAAAGAGCTCTAGGGGATATATGGAAGGTGTACTGGGTACTTTTGTGTCAACTTGACACAAGCTGGAGTTATCACAGGGAAAGGAGCTTCAGTTGGCAAAATGCCTCCACAAAATCTAGCTGTAAGGCATTTTCTCAATTAGTGATCAAGGGGGGAGGTCCCCTTGTGGATGGTGCCATAACTGGGATGGTAGTCTCAGGTTCAAAAGAGAGCAGGCTGAGCAAGCCAGGGAAGGCAAGCCAGTAAAGAACATCCCTCCATGGCTTCTGCATCAGCTCCTGCTTCCTGCCCTGCTTGAGTTCCAGTCCTGATTTCCTTGGCGAGGAAGAGCAAAGTGGGAGAGTAAGCCGAATAAACCCTTTTCTCCCCAACTTGCTTCTTGGTCATGATGTTTGTGCAGGAATAGAAACCCTGACTAAGACAGAAGGGTTTTTAGGTTTTTATGGATATAAGGAAGGGTTTTTAGACTGGGCCAGAAAAGAAATTATCAATAACAAATAATAGTCAAAACATCAAACATATAAAACAAAGAAAGAACATTAAAGTTGCAGTGGAAGAAGATCAGTTAATATAAAGACAGAATTATTAGAAAAACACCTGAGTTCTTACTACAAGATGAGCCTAAGCAGATAGCTTACAAACTCTAAGAGACCACAAATGCCAGCCCAAACTCTTATACCAAATTATACTTTCAATTAAAATATATGGAAAATACATTCAATAAAAAACATATTAAAGCATCTATTTACAAATCTATCTTTACAGAAGAAGCTAGAGAGACAACTTAATCTGGAAGAGAATAATCACATCTAGAAAAACACACAGAATTAATAATCTCAGATTGGCAAACAGCAAAGGGAAAAATACATCATAACAACAAAATAAAAAGAATCAATAAACATGGGTCATTGATACTTCTCAATATCAATGATATCAACTCTCCAAGGCTGTAGACTAACAGATTTGAAAAAAAATAATCCAACCTTCTGCTATATTCAAGAAAATTTACTTTAATGTCTTGGATAAATATTACCTCCAAATAAAATATGGAAAAAGATACTCCAAGAAAAAGGGCCCAAGAAACTAGCAGGCATATCCATTTTAATAACTGTCAAAATAAATAAATAAATATGACACCAAAACAAATCAGAAGAGATAGGGAAATATACTACACCCTCATTAAAGGCAAATCCACCAGGGGAACATAATAATTAATCAATCTATACACCAAACACAAGGATGCCCAATTTTTTACAAGAATTTCTACTATAGCTTCCATCTCATATGGATCCTCTTACAATGGCAGTGGGAGGCTTCAACATCCCCTTTTCTCCAAGAAAAAAAAATAACAAAGAAATGCTGGAGCTACTTAATATTATATACCAAATGGATCAAACAGACAACTCCAGAACCCTTCACTAAAACACAAAAGAATATACTTTCTTCTCAGTACCTTATGAATTTTCTCCAAAATTAACCACCTATGTGGTCACAAGGCAAGTCTCATCAGACACGAGAAAATTGAAATAACATCCTGCATGGTATCTGACCACCATGGATTAAACCTAGATATCAAAACAATAGGAAGCTTACAATTCAGGGAAACTGAAAAGTTCACTATGAATAAAAATGAGTCGAGTCCTAAATTTCAAAACATTTTAAAATTTTAGAAAAAACCCCACATTTTCCAAACTTAAAATAGTTTGGAGTCAAGTTCATAGTACTAAGTGCCTACATTAAAAGAAAGGAACAAAGAAAGAAAGAAACAAAGACTGACTGATTGACAGACAGACAGACAGACAGACAGACAGAAAAGATAAAAACACTGGAGAAGAGATCTCCATAATAGCACACCTGAAATCTTACAATAGAAAGAAGAAAAAAATGAATCTCTATATAGTAAGTGGGAAGAAGTACTCAAACTCAGGACTGAAATAATTAATAAAATAGAACCCCCACAGGACCAAGGTCCACTCCTCTCACTGATGTCCAACAAGGCTATCCCGTGCCACTGTTTCTGTATTTGTCAGGCTCTGGCAAAGCCTCTCAGGTCAGGACACAGTCATATCAAGCTCCTGTCAGCAAACACTTCCTGGCATCCACAGTGGATAAATGAAAATTTAAAACAGAGTTGTAAAAAGTAGTGAAATAATAAAAATCTTCAAACCTAAAAATAAATAGATAGATAGATAGATAGATAGATAGATAGATAGATAGATAGATAGATAGATAGACAGACAGATAGATAGATTATAGGTGATGGTAGTGATGATTTTGATGATGGTAAAGATAGATGATAGATAGATAGATAGATAGATAGATAGATAGATAGATAGATAGATAGATAGATAGATGATAGATAAAAGAAAAGAAAATGAAAATAAGTCAAGAGCCAGGTTTTAGTGCAGTTAGTGCAGAAAACTACCAGTCTTTTAGAAAGAGGTTCAGTCAGAGAAGATGCACCTAATCCTTAAGAGACTGGAGGCCCCAGGGAATTTAAATGTCTGGTGGGGTGAGGGTGGAGGGTGGGGGTGCGGGTGGGGACATCCTTGTAGAGATAGGAGTGTGGGGAAGAGGTATGGGATGTGGAACAGTTAGAAGGTAGTCCGAGAGGGAGATAAAATCTGGAGTGTAAAACAAAACAAAACAAAACAAAATAAACAAACAAAAAAAGAAAAACAAATAAATAAATAAATAAAAAGAAATAGAATGAATATTGCCCAATTCTTTTCATGTAGCCACAGTTACCCCATACCTAAACTACATAACATTTCACCAAATAAAAAGCAATATAAACCAATTTCCTGATGAACATTGATGCAAAATTTGTCAACAAAGCACTTGTAAAGCCAATACAAGAATGAGCAGAACAAACGGAGGCTTGTAGGGATGAGAGCCATGACAGAGGGAGTACGTGGAAGGACAGATGATGCTAAGAGCCATTTGAGGGGTTGTGTGGAAAACTGATTTAGTAAGAGCTCCTTAACAGAGAGAAAAATATAAAATCGATTGAAATGGAATTGCCAAATAACAGAGAAAACAGCCTCAAATGGAAATGTCTTTTCATCGAATGAAGCTAAATAACCCAAATGAACAGTTTACATCTATTCAAGTTCTTGGGCAAGTAGGGTCCCATAGAATCCCCAAACAACCCAGGTTATCACTAAAGCTCTTGGGTGGCTCTCCAGAACCTAAAGGTTCAGCCCTATTGCTGAATAAAACACCTACACAACTCGTTGAAATGAAGTCATTGAGCTGGTTCCTACATAGAGCCTTCATCCCTACACTGTGTTCATGTTACTGGAATGTACTCTATGATCTACCAAAGGAGAAAGGTAAACACAAAGCCCACCGCAAATCCCATGATTTATAATAATAACCTGTCTACCAGAAGTGCTAGTTAAACAAAATATCTGATTTGAAATAGAGCCCACTCCATGAGATACAGTCCATCCCTGACACTGCTCAGTTGACTAAGGACCTGAGACTAGACAGGCAAAGGATCTAGGTAAAATTTGTCTTAAAAACAACTTCGGAATTGTAACAACGTATTTTTACAAACATTTTTCACACACACACACAAAAACCAAAACATAAAAAACCACTAAGCAGATGTGTGTGTGTGTGTGTGTGTGTGTGTGTGTGTGTTATGTTCAATCATTTGATAAATTTTGATTTTAACCAAACCTATAACATGATTATGGAAAATGCACAACTGGAAACTGTCTAATAGTTATAGTTTACTTTTTTCAAAAATTTGATTACATGTAAGTGTGAAAACATGGAAATTAATAAAGAATTTTAGTATTATAATTTTTTGTGTTTAATTTAATTTGAAAGCAAGCCAGGATGACAATGGTGTGATTCTCAGCTTATAGTTTGTCTTGTACTTAAGTAAAATGTTTTTAGAATAGAAGACCATTATAAAAGACATAGTGACAATGCTAAAATTCTAGTATACATCAAGAAAAATTTAGAAATGAAGAGCCTAAAATAACTTTCACACTCTTGACTTGTACTGTCTATCCATTTGATAATTCAAAGAAGAATAAAGTAACCATTTTTTCCTTTTTTAATCTCCTAGTCCTGAGTCATGGAATGGGGCATCAGAAGTCCATAGACTTTTATCACAATAACTTAAAGAAGAAGAAAACATAACATTAGAAATGTAGGACAAAGATTGGGAGACAAAGAAGATCACACTTCAGTTGTTATTTCATTTTTCCCAGTTTACATTTTTGTATCTTTGGATTCCATGCTGAAGGAAAAATGTTAGAGAGGGGGAAAGTTATTTTTGCAAAGATAGACGCTGAGTTCTTGATTCTTAAAGATGGTGAATGATTCAAGGAGTTTTCCTTGGTGATTTCAATCCCAGCAACTTTGATTTTAACATCTGACTTCTGAGTCTGATCGCAATGTAAAATGTAATGAAAGGAAATTTACGTGGGGTATACTGAGTGGAATGAGATGACCTTCAGATAGTCTGTCACCTGATTTTGAATGTTTCAGATGTTTGTTTTGTGTCTGGTCATGTCCTCCACAATTTACAAACCAGCTCCACACTACTGGGTTGATTAAATAGGTTCCAAGTATCTATGTGTGCAGCCTCTAGCATATTATTTAAAACTTATGAAAGTATAGAATTGAAAGCTATTTATACCTCAGTAGGATCTCTTTAAGTAAGTAGGTTGATTTCTGCCTGGAGCGTTGGGAATCCAAACTTTTCTGTGATTCTCTCTCCTTAGAGTTTCAGATCTAAGAACTTGGCTTATCATATAGTTCTTATTTCATGACCTACAATGCTTATAGCATCACAACCTACGCAGGACTTTACTCATTCTCTAGTGTGTAATATTTCTAGCATTTCCTTTTGCAAAGGCTCTGGAGTTCATTTTCTGGGACCATGTATGGAGTGAAAAAAGAATTGTTTTAGAGTATCAAATGTAATCTGTTTAAATTGTGATTAGTCAATCTGGTTATTCAGGAAATATAAATTAAAATACATCATACATAATTATAGCACCAAGCCTTAATATTGATCAAGATGGCCATGCAGCAATATTCTATTATATTATTCTAGATGTTGGTGTTATCTGTCATCTCAGGTGCTATCTGGGCCATTTTAAAGATACAATTTTCTAGTTATATAACACATCAGCAGTCTTTTCATGGAAGGTTGGGATGCCCTTGCTGTTTATTGAGATAAATCCTGATTGGTAACTGGAGAGAAATCCTATATAGTTGCATTAATAGCTCACATTACATGTGTCATGAGTGCAACCCTAAATATTACACCTACGAAATCATTTGGTACAAATCTGATGCCATTTATCTCAAGTACACATAGTTATTGAGATAGATGACTGTCCTTCACTCAGATAATTTAAGAATATTTGAAGTTCTATTCTTTTTTTTTTTTGTATTTTAAGTTCCTAAAATATTGTAGGAAAGAAAATAAAAAGTCATACCTATGGCCATAAAACTACTAAATCATAAGTAAGTCTTACAAGAACTTCTGAGCCTCGGTTGTGTGGATTTAATGATAGAAGAAATGATTCACAGAGATATTAAGATAAAGTCAAACTCTGTATTCAGTTTAGAATGCATAATTTTTATAAAGATTATAATGTGTTATTTTCCCATTTTAGTTGGTGGCTAAGTTGAGCTTAAAGTTTGCTAAGTAAATCAACCACCAGTTGATTCCAGTATGGATTGGAGATAGGGCTCACTAAGTGCCACCCTGTTCATCTGAGGTCCTATTGGCAATTAATGGCTTATTGGGGTGGACAGCCAGTTCTATTCAAGGATGTTGCCCCTGAGAAGCTTCCCATGATCCCTTATATAGTCCCATACCTATTCACATAAAAGCAACACTAAGTGAATGCAGATATTAATGTAGACCACCTCTGTACATGTAGGTTCTCAGAAATCAAAAGTAGTCTCTTTCATCGCATAAAAGCACATTCATTATATTTCATATCCCTTTAACCCATCATCCCATATCAGAATACTTGAATTCCTCCTGGATTGTTTGTGGTATAATGTTTTGTTCTATCAGGACCTTTGAAAAACTCCTCTGCTGAAACCTTCCTGGAATGAGTGTTCAAAAATATATCCTACGGATTTATCAAATACAACAATGTCTCAAATGCCTTCCTTGCCTTTTCACCCAAATAGATTAGTGCATCTGTTCCTGTTTTACTAGCAACTATTCTTTTCCACGTTCTTCTGTAGTTATTCTGAATTTCTAAGGGTAAGTGAATCTTTTTTTTTTTCAATTTCAGTATTTTCAGCAGAGAATGTTGACTCAATTTGGAGTAGCTCAGCAAAACATCATTTAGTTTACTTAATTAAAAAAAAATCCATAGCAGATCATAAAATGTAATGTTTCCATCTTAAAACTAAAAAGATAGTGAACAAAACAATAGCGATAAACCTGTGTAGGAGTATAACTGGTATTAGGTTTGATCTATTCTATATTCTGTGTAGTGACCTATATTTAGTCCTATGCTGCTTTGGAGGGGGATATTTAAATTTTTTTCTACTCACCCTACTTCAGAGCGATGATCTGTATAGGTTATTTCTGTGGTAATTGGGACTTTCAGCAACTGTAATAATTTAAGTTTCAGTCATTTACAGGCTGCTCAGACTACTGATTCACAATAGGAGCAGCCGCTGACAATGGAGCGCAATGACAGAATTGAATTGGGCCTTTCAATTCTGATTTGACTTGATTGCCCAGGGTAGAGAGAGAGAAAGGTAATTATAGGACCCAGAAAAGTATATCATGACAATGGCACTTAATAACCTGCTCTAAGATATGATTTTTTCCATGATATCTACATGAAGCATAGAGATTTAAAAACCCTCAAGAGTAAAATTATCTTAGACAAATATAATATTTTCTCCACTCATTTGTTCATTAAAGCACTTTAGGCATTTATTATGCAATTTTTGGTTGTTGTATCCTAATCCTATCTTATTCATGCTACAATGTTCTTCGTTTTCACTTATCATTTGCATATAGTAGTATATTTGCTTCTTAAGGAAATTTAATCAGTACAGAAGTAAGCATCCAATCTTATCCGTTTTGTATTACCCATGAAAATAAAATAACAAGTTACCAGTGCTTCAAAATGTTTTTCCTAATCCATAAAAATGACTTAAACAATTGCAATAGCTATTCAGTATTGAATAAACTTATCCTTGGGCTTCTTTGTTTTTGTGTTTACTATAACTTCATTCAGGATTCCAGAAAGGAAGCCCAACAACGTGCCACAGCTTTCCATGTTAAGTTCATGTGAACAGGGCTTGCTTAGTGTGCAAAATAAACCAATATTTTATCTTATTCTTTTCAGTGCTAAAGAATGTAGGGCCCCACACTTGCTAGGCAAACCCTCTACAAGTTAGACTTATTTTCAGTCCCACCTGATTATTTCAATAATGTGTTAAATAAACTTATCCAGTGATACCAAATGGGAAATTCAGGGCCAACAATTAAAAAAAAAGTTTATCAAGTTAATTTCTTTTGTGAAAAGTGAAACACTATGAATGTTCATTCTCTAGGACACAACTAGTGTAACTAGAGATTGTAATTAAAATTGATATTGATACAATATGATAGAATAGTACGTGAACTTTGCCTCAATTTTGTTATAATTCTAAATATAAAAATATTCTTTAATAATATTAGTTATTAATATTAGATGATATGGTTAGTCCCGATCATCCACTATAGAGTGGATATTGCATTTATACTCATATTTTCCCAAAACTCAAGGGAATAATCCCCAGAATCAGGTTATTGGATGACACTAAATATATCATTTTAGACTTATTTTGTTACTCATACCAACTACAAAAAGAAATCAACATTAAAAACATAAAGACTGTGAGTAATATTATTACTTACTTTGAGTTTACAAAACTTGTCAGTGACCAAATGTACAATATGGTGCTTTACAATGCACAGGTGTACCGATGGAAGGTAAAAACATAACGAGGAAATCACAGGGAGTCATTAAACACTGAGAAGCTGAAAATGTGTATGAAAAACTATGCCAGATACCACTAAAGTCACCTGAACCTGATTTACCTGTAATATCCCTGTTCAGCGGTGGCTATGACTGGACCAATTATATTTAACATGATTATTAATGTCACAGGATTCACGCCTACATTGCCTTTTCTTGGTAGCACATTTTTATCTTTTCCTCACCCAACACCCTTTATGCTGATGTTCCAGGTTTTAAACACGAGCATTTGAAATGGATCCATACCCATCCTTTCTAGTAGCTTATTTTTACATTTGCTTGACAAAATTTATTTGGTTGCCTTGAAGTTACTATTTCCACTTTTAAGTGTTCTTTGTTGGAATCATGTCATACAGCTTCTCACACAGTATCCGCTGTTCATAACATCCCTTTCCACACCTGTTCTGCAGACCTCTCATTTTACATATCCTATAAAAACAAAATGCTCCCAATAAAAATGTGTTTTAAGGAACAGTTACTTTAAAAAATAAAGTAAGCAAAACTGTACCTTAACTTAATTTCTTTATGTCAGATGCTTGAAGAGTTCTATGAGATCTCAGGATACTGAATTCTCTCACTTCATTATTATCCATGGAAATGGATTGTTTTCTTTTTTTTTTTTTTTTAAACATTGAAACTTTAAATCAATTTCTGTTCTTTTCTTTCTTTCTTTTTTCTTTTTTTATTCTTTTTTTGTTTTGTTTTTGTTTTTGTTTTTTGTTTTGTTTTGTTTTGTTTTGTTTTTGAGACAGGGTTGTTCTGTGTAGCCCTGGCTGTCCTGGAATTCACTATGTACACTATGTAGACTTGGGTGGCCTCGAACTCAAAAATCCGGCATCAGTTTATATGCTATGTAGAATTTTTGTTGGTATTTTTGTCTTAATTTTATCATTTTATATATTTCATTCCCTTGAGTTCTTTACTTGCAAGCTGCTGAAAAATCTGTTCTCTTCTGGTCCTCGGTGTTTCAAGATAATGTACCTTTTTGTCATTTTGTGTGTGTGTGTGTGTGTGTGTGTGTGTTAAACATTTTTTTATTAGATATTTTCTCTACTTACATTTCAAATGCTATCCCGAAAGTCCCCTATACCTTCCCTCAACCCTTAATCTGCCTCCTGTCATATATTTCTTAGTTGTGATTTGCTTGAGAGGTCTGTCTCATTTTTCATTGCTGTGGTAGTTACTTAGCAGGGTAGTCTCTGTCACTCATTGGTTTCTGGTTTGATGTTGGTTGGTGATTGGTGAATCCCTTGCCTACCATAGTTTATGTTTCTTTGTGCTACTATGTTTGTGGTGTTTTTCATTTTAAGCAGTGGTCTTAGTTTCAGCTGACACAGTCAGAAATGTGACAGTATTTCCAGATAGTGCCTGTGAGGTAGTCAATGTTAGCAACTATGTCAAACCCCTGAGACAATCAGCCTGCAAACAGAAATGTTTTACTGTGGCTCAGAGTTTTGAGAGTTCCATGCCATGGTTGGTGGGATTTGCTTTGAGGACTTCATTGAGGATGTCATGGTGGAACTTAAGGGTTAAGTAAAGCTGTTCAAAATGCGAAAGTGTGACTGGAGGAACACACAGCTATTTATTTATGTGTCATATATATATATATATATATATATATATATATATATATATATATAAAATTTATCTACCTATCAATCTAAGACAGTTACATAGATAGTAAACCATCATTAGAGAGGCTTCATCCAGCAACTGCTGGGAACGAATATAGAGACCCACTGCAAAACATTCGGCAGAGTCAGGGAGCCCCATGAAAGAGGGGGATAAGAATTATAGGAGGGGATAAGAATTATAGGAGGCAGGGGTTCAAGAACACTATGAGAAAACAGTCCACTGAATCAATCAAGCTGAGTAAATAGGGACTCACAGAGAGTAAAGCAGTAATCACAGAGCCTGCATGGATCTGAATTAGGTCATCAGCATATATATTATGGTTGTACAGCTTAGAGTTCTGTCTGAATCCTAACTGTGGAATGAGGTGTGTCTCCCGCTCTTTTTCCTGATGCTGGAACTGCTTTCCTCCTACTTCATTTCCTAATCCATCTTTATATGAGGGTTTGTGCAAAAGTCTTATTGTAACATGGTATGCCATGTTCAGTTGATGTCCCTAAGACATTGTCTGAAGGGAAATGGAGGAGGACTGGATCTGGGGGAAAAGGCAGGCTGAGGGAAGACTGGGAGAAGAAGAAGGAGAGGAAAATGTGGTTGGATATTGTGATGGTTTGTATATTCTTGGGCCAGGGAGTGGCACCATTTGGAGGTGTGGCCTGGTTGGAGTAGGTGTGTCACTGTGGGTGTGGGCTTAATACTCTCACCCTAGGTGCCTGGAAGTCAGTCTTCCACTAGCCTTTGGATGAAGATGTAGAACTCTCAGCTCTGTCTTAGTCATGCCTGCCTGGTTACTGCCCTGCTCCCATCTAGATGATAAGGAACTGAACCTCTGAACCTGTAAACCAGCCACAATTAAATGTTGTTTTTTTATAAGACTCGCCTTGGTCATAGTGTCTGTTCACAGCAGTAAAACCCTAAGACAGAATAATGTATGAGAGAAGAATTACATGTATATGCTTTTATATATATATATGAAATTCATGATCAATATTTAATAAATAGGAAGATTTAGCTATAATTTTTTCTTTATGTCATACATATTTTATACTTACGATATATTGTGTGTATATATATATATATATATACATGTATTTATTTATTATAATTTTCTATCCATTATAATGTGTTCTTTAGGAAGAATTTTCATTTTTTGTCAAAATATTTTTACTTTCCCAGAATAAAGAGGAAGTTTGATCATGTGACTATGACTGAGCAAAATGTGATGTTTCCTCATGCTAATTGTAACCTAACTGAGTCATAACCTGTCACATTCCTTTATTCTGTGTTATTCCAGTTTCCATTCTTAACAATATCATTGGTCTTTGTGTCCATGAGTTTATTACTCTTTTTGCTTATTTTTGATCTTATATTCTTCTATGATGTTGCATCACTATTCTTAATCTATTTTAAAAGCTGAAAATTGTACTCCTTATACTTATTTTAATTGAGTTTATCTTTAATATAGAAATGGATAAAAAACAAATATCTTTTCTCTGAAAATGTTGCTTGCCATTTAATAAAAATTAATTTTAACATGAATTTCTCTACAAAACATGTTTCTTTCTGCCAGTCTATTTTGCCTTCATAGGAACTCAGTTATTTAAATTTTGTTTGTTTGTCTGTTTGTCATTCATTTATTGAGAAGGGGCCTCTTATGTTCCAGGATGGGCTTGAATTCTTTAGCTAAGGATTACTTCACACTTCTAATACCATCCTGTCTTCATGGACAAGCTTTGTAATTATAGATATCCACAACTACACTTGTTTTATATGGCCCTGGAGAAGTAGTCCAACTCCTGCCTGAAATCCAAGAGCTCTACTAATTGAGCTGCTTCCAAATGTCATCTCATCTCATTTCCTGATAGACATGTAGAGTTACAGACAACTTCTTCCACCATAAAGTTTGTAAATACATGTAAGGTTATGACAAAAAAAATGATAGCATGCACAGAATTTCCTATTAGGACTCAGTGATTATTTTCTCCTTAGAAATCAATGTTTAGAATGATTGTACAACTCACAAGGGTCATGCAGATAATGAGTACAACAAAGACCTGAATTGATTTTACATGTTCTAAAGTGGGGTTTCATTCCAATGAGATACAACACATTTGGTCGTGAGTACTTTCAGCTAATCATGATCTCAACAGTAAGTTTACTTGCCGCTGTATAAGTCCTCAGCACAAACCCACTGTAACTCTTCACTTAGGATAAGTCTGAATCATTTGTATTTTGAAAAATATTCAGAATAAATGAATTCCATTAGGAAAAATTTAAAAAAATATTCTAAAACATAGCATAAAGGTGAGCACTCCTATTGGTAAAGCAAGTTGCAGAGTAAATATAGTCTTTATAATTTATTAACCCAAGTTAGGTTCCTGTAGTCTGTTAGTTCAGCATCTTGACAGGTGTGAAAGCCAAGCCTAAAACAATACTCTGGACAGCTTAGAGTAGCAGTGAATTTAAGGGGAGCTTACAAGGGTCAGGAAACTTCCGTTCTTGTCTTCAAATCTCACCAGCAGCATCACTTAGGTCAATCAGTTAATACTTCTGAGCTCTGTTTTCTCCTTCTGTGAAATGAAAGATTTAGTCCGAATATCTTTAAGTCTGAAAATCTATATCTATGATTTTAAGTGTGTTAGGACAGACAGTATGGGGCTCTGAAGGCCAACCTAAGGATAACAGACTTGATCCCTTAGTAAATGGAAAGCAATCAGTGATGCCAGTCTTGGCAATGATTATCTCAAACACTCAATTAAGTGGTTAGCATAGGAAAACGGTTAAATGCTGGATACCCACTGCAATGCATGGGAAATGCCTGGAATAGAGACTAACATGTAGCAACTGAATGGAAGAGCCCACTGCCTGACCCTAGTCTATAATTACAGTGACCTAATTCCGGAAGAGACATACCATGCAGTAATTTGGAAAAAGCCTTAAAAGTGTCTTTGGAATTTGGTGCTATGCTTCAGTACACAGGTGGTTCATGTTCTTCCATGTTTTTGCAACTTACCGAACAGGTTTACGCACTTGACTATTCAATTATGAGAAACATGGAGTCGTAGATTTGTAGAGTTGCATGGTTCCAGAAGTATCCACCCCAAGACATGTCTTAGGCATTTATTTATAGTGATAAAGTTGACCATAAAACTTCAAAATTATTCATAATTATCTTGAGAATCTGTGGGTAAATTGATTTATATGGCAGAAAGTATTGTCATTGCACATAGAGTTAAGGATTCATTCAAATATCTGTGTGGTAGGGAGATTATTCTAGAGAAGGGAGTGTGGTCATTATTGTGACACCAGTCATTTCATGAGAATAAGGTTGGAGAGAGTCTTCTCACTGATTTCAAATAAAAAAGAATTCCTAATAATGGTGACAACTTGGCAGAGAAAAGGTATGGCACAAAGAATATTCTTGAAGCTGATAAAGTATAAAGATAAAAATAAAATTTTCTATAGAGCCTTTAGCAAAGACTATGGTCTGCTTACACCTTCAGTAAAGGCTAGTGGAAACATTTGAGACATCAGAAGTCATGGATTATATGATAATGTATTCTTGTTGATTGAATACCAGAAGATTTAGATGATTTTTATACCATCAATATGAAGCAAAAAACAATATTTGTGAAAAAATCTGAATTACTAATGAGCATTAGTGATACTACTGAATTTTTCTATGTGGATGTTAATATATTCTTATATATTAGCAAAAATATATGAAGAACTTTGGTATATATATATATATATATATATATATATATATATAATATTATTTGTCATATGCAGGAAAATGGTTTTATGAATAGCTGTAATGATATTTTATAATCTTAATAATTACTAATGTGTGTATTAAATATTAGTATTTTATTTTGGGCCATGGGAACTATGATTTAACTATCACTTAAAATACATTTAATCTATTTATAAGGATGAAAGATAAGAAAAAATGAAGTGTAGTACTAACCTACTTGATTATGTATAGATCATTTCTATATGAGAAATATTATAAATGTCAGTCTTATTTAGTAAACTCATTTAGAATTGGACATAGCTGCAGAGACAAAGATGTGTAAAATATTTGCTTTGTTTAGTATAGCCTAAGTTCTGAATATATAATTGAGGTTAAATTTTAGGGAAAGAGTATACTCTATAAAGCTATCCTATGACATCTACATGGTCACCATGGCAAAACACATGATTCCCCAAACACACACATACATACACATGTAATAGTAATAATACATTGAAATTATTTTAGCTATGAATTATATTAAAAATCAATATTATGTCACACATCACAATCATAATATTTTTATGTACTGTTTTTATGTATTAAATAAATAAAAATAATTCTAAGTAAGTTTAGCAAAATTTCTATTATTTACAAGGTCTAGAATTTAAAAGCTACTAACATATTACTTATAATATTCCATATATAGAGTAGATCAGAGAATTTATTCAGAAAAACCTATTTATGTGTTCTTTGTGCCCTCACTACAGCTCTAATTAAACCCTAGAGGTAAAATAATAAACTGTGTCTGATTAATTTAACCAGCAGCTATGGCTGAAGTCATCCTTCCTGACCCCTAATTTAACATATTGACCCTTTCTATAAGTAAAACCAGAGGAAGCTAGAATTAGAAAGACTTTATTACTTCACTCTTTTTTTCTTTATTTTATTTTAATATGTCTTTCTTGTAGCATTATAGAGACCAGAACACTGGATTCAGATAAATTTTGTGGGTAATATCAATGGATGAGGTCAAATTAGAAATTTACAATTATTTCGTGGAAGTGCACTAAAAGAAAACAAAAGCTTGTGAGTCTTAGTAAGGAATGAGTTTTACTTGCTATTTTCTCAGGCTATTTTCTCTACCCACAATTCCTTATTTATTAAAAATACAAATAATTACAAGAAAGTCATATGACTACATTTAAACATGGACCTTCCAAGGTACTGCATGGACCATTGTTTGTAAGAGCATAATGCTAAAAGGAATTCATTCTCCAGACTAGACTGCTATTGATTCCAGTTTCTTTCATTTTGTTTGAAAAGATTTTTATTTTAATTTTAGTAGTGTGCTTTCCTCTGTGTTGGTGTTGTTGTTGTTGTTGTTGGTAGTGGTGGTGGTGTGTGTGTACCTTGTGCATGCAGTGTTCATAGAAGCCATAAAATTGTGAATTGTTATCACCTATAGTTGTGAGTCACCATGTTGATTCTGGGAACTGATCCATCATCCCCAAGCTTAACCACTGAAATGTCTCTCCAGCCTCCAAGATATCTTTTTTTTCCCTAAGGTTAGCTATATATAGTTTGACACCTAGAATTTAACCTACAGAATAAGAACTTGGAGACATTTAAGTTAGTAGGACAAGGTACCTAAATTTAAATTAATTGATTCATGTATCATTAAAAAAATCATAGTTTACATTTAAACAGAATTATTACATTTCACAAGACATTCTTTCATGTGCATGTCTTTACATGTACACATTACTTCAGTGTATATGTATTTAAGTGCACCATGAGTTGACAATACACAAAACTAAATGAAGTTCATAAAGATTTCCTTTTTTAATGAGGTATATTACAAATGATTCATTCATTTAACTGCAGAATGTGCTCATATCAATTCCTAACTTCTCTCAAATTCTTAAACATAACACAACTTGCTAATATATTATTCTAATATTTTAATCAGATTTGTTTGTATCATTTCTTGTCAATCAAGAGCTTCTTTTTTTTCCAACCAAGGGAAATTTGGGCATATTTGAAGACAATTATTTCTTTCTTGTTCCAAGTGTGGTTGGAGAGTGCACTGTCATCAAGAGAGCAAAAGTCACAGTGATGCTATGAATTCTAAAATCTGTGACAACAGATCCCTTACTAATGTCATGCTAGGGAGTTTGAAAACCCTCACTCCATTGACATTGCAGCCAATGAGTCAAGACCTTTTTTTTTTTTTTTTAAACTTTAGCAAATGAAATACTAAAAACGTGTTTTCAAATAAAATTATTTTACCATTCAATCCTCAGTGCATTGCTAAACACATAATCATATGCAGAGGCTTATGTAATATATCTAATACAGTAATGTCAGGTTTGGCAGTTGTATTACATACTTTTAAACTTAAAAATAATTCAATCTCTTGCATATGCAAATAGCTAGTTTTGTTTTCTTTCCAAGCAGGAACTATGACAAAGGGAATATACTTAGGCTTTTATTATATTCCATCATGTTCATGAGGAGATAGAAAGTTCAAGAGAGTCTTATCACATGCCTTCACAGAGCAGTGTCTGAGGAACTCAGATAACTGGACAATTTTTTTATTTATTTTCCCATTGGGAGAATATTTCTTATATATAAATAAAATTTGGTTATTCAACACCATAGTAATGTTGATGTTAGTCCTTTGTTATAATGTATTTTAACATTATAAGAAACCCACTGAAACTCTTAATTAAATACTAGGGAATTCCATTCCTTCAAGTTCGGTTCATTAGCCTGGAAGGCAGTCTTTGGCCTTCTATTGTTTGTCTTTGTAATGTGTCATTGTTATTTTCCTGATCTGCATTACCATCTGAAAGCATTTCATGGCATTTTTCATGTGTGTAACATAATACAGTTTGAAGGAGACTGAAATATTATATGCTTCCACACTCAGGAAAATGAGAGGTGGGATTCAGAGCAGTGTCTCTTGTCTAGGTCATTTGGTTGTAGGTGTTAATTTGTCAAGGTATTTCTCAATTACTTCTCAGAACCTAAGCATTGTTCTCTCTTATTGGATAAGTATTTACAAAAAGACATAAAGAAAATACATCCCTGGCAAGTGTTTACTCCCTGCTTCATGTTTGATCTTTTCGTTACAATCTCCTCAGAAAAGCTGGAATCTATTTTCAATGACGACATATGAATGCGGTGCACGTTCTGCGGCCTAACAGATGCCATCTGTAAAAGCATTTACTTTAAATTAGTGGGATAAGTAATCAAAAGGGCTTTGTACTTAATGCAAAACTTTTGGTGACTATTAAATGCTCATTAGAGGGTGTTTTTGCTGTATGACTGTCAAAATCAGCAGGACGTTTATGTTACGTTTCCTGAGTGGGTCAAGATTGAATATGATTTTACAGCCTAAATAACATAAATGGATGCAGGTTATTTCAGCATCTCCAGATGTTTTTTAAACTCGTTACCCCTAAACACAAAACTTAGTGCCATGTCAAATTCTGCAATGCCATTTTAGTGACGATAAAAAAAAAAAAAAAGGGCATTTGTTATCTTTAGATACACATAGACTGTCCTTCTTACCCTCAATATTTGGAAATGAAGGAATAGATACCATCAACAATGCTAAGTGTATTGCAACCAATATTTTATGGAAATACATAGCCAGGGAACCCAATAATATTAAATCAGCTTAACTATGCACTTATTACAATAGCTAATTATTTAGAAATTTTAATTATTGTATTATGGCTTATTTACTAGATTGTGTATGTATTACAATTTGATTGAATCTCTGGAAATATGTCCTTATTACCACTTTGTTTTTAATTAAACATTCAATTGCAGTCTTGTTTAATCTAGAGAGATGCATCTATTAGTCTTACATTCTTATTTTTGTGACATCATTCAAAGGAATAATACTGCAAGATAAAAAATACAAAAGACTTTTGTTTAACTTAAATAATCATCTTCGTACCAAGTAAATTGTGTCTAATATCTTGAAGAGAATGTCAGTAAATGGTCTTCGTCAAAAAGAATGGTTAGAAGTTCCTTCCTGTGTTGTAGAAATGGCAAGAGAAACCATTGTGGTTGGAAGACACATTCAGCTGCTGACAGTTAGAAATGAGGGTAAATCAGTTATACGTTGGTGGCACATACAGGCAATAAAGCAATGTTGACCTGAACTAGAAACAACATTTTTGAATAATCCTGTAATATTCCAAACACATTTTTTCCTTATTCTTAAATTGAGAAATGTATATATTGGCAGAGTATCTTATTCTCTCTTTTCTTTGACAATTGTTACTATGCACTTTAATTATATTAACTCCTATATGGTGAAGCTGAGACTTACTTCTTTTGATTTTATAAAGCTGAAATTGTCTGTCACTCGGTCTCTGTGGGCTCAAATATACAATAGTCTCAGAAGTGGGGCAGCTTTCCTCACTGTGTTCTTCTCCAGTAGCCACTTTCCCTTAGTTCAACCCAAGCAGAATTTCTGGTGTCCAGAGTCTTTCTAAGAGCACTTTGTTTCAGAAGCAAACACATCCAGTACCTTCTTTGAACTGAGGCCATTTAAGAGAAGCTTTCAAGGTAACAGGACATTTTATTGAAGATTCTAGGAACTGCATGCTCAAGGTTTTGTATCCGCACTGACTTCTTAGATAGCCCGTATAAACAATATAGAGCACTGAGATGAAACATTTTCAGTCATTATCATAGCCTGAAAAATTTAATAAGATAGCTTTGGATCAATAATTTTAACTATTAAATATTCAAATTTCAAATGTCTCTTCAATTAAATTTCATTTTTATATAATACTTTTAACATCTATGTAGTCTTCACTTTGAGCCACTTGTAACCCTTGGAAAGCATTTTAGTGCAGTGATGAAATAAACTAAGATAATTCTGAAGCAAATGAGAAGAGGGAACAAACAAAATTATAGAGCTATGAAAGCAAGGTTGAGCACTCCAGGAAGACGGTGGTTAGGGCAGTTCCTTGAAGGGCAGCCAGGATCAGAGCTGTAAGGATGACCTTTTCCAAAAGACTCACTGGGAACTTAGTAAAGTCAATAAGTTCTGCTTTTGTTGGCTCCATGCTCACATTTTTGTTTTCTAGGCATGTTTAGTAATAAAAAGTTAAACGTAAATTAACAGATATGATTGACTGAAATTATCTTAATCTCTGAAGCAATTAGGAGGCCAAAGCATAGTTTACTCTTTCCTCACATGGTAGGACCTGCATTGGATTATCTCTATAATGGTTTCTTGTTAGATTTATATGAGAGTGAAGAAACCAGATTAATGAAAGGTAAATGGAAAGAGAAAAGAGGAAAAAGATAGAAAACACATAAATATTTGTGCCTTTGATCCTGGTATTAATATCAGTCAGCACCATATTAAATAAACTCATAAGGAAAAAGAAAAATATTTATAAATTTAAGTAACTTAAGTAATAAAACTGTTATAAAGTTATAGTTGTCTTTTAGGATCCATTACTCAAAGTTTACTGTCAAGGACCAGTCCCAGCTTGAAGACAGGTTCTGAGGAAAGGGTGTCTGGGAGCAGCGAAACAAAGTCATGTACTGGGTCCAAGCTGGCAGCTTATGCTCTGCTTGAGACAGCTCTCCAGATTTCTTTCCCTGTTCTGCTTTCTCTGGAGATCTCCAGACAGCTCTCTCTCTCTCTCTCTCTCTCTCTCTCTCTCTCTCTCTCTCTCTCT
>NC_034608.1:25926875-25954903 GCF_900095145.1 Mus pahari | reverse complement strand
TCTCTCTCTCTCTCTCTCTCTCTCTCTCTCTCTCTCTCTCTCTCTCTCTCTCTCTCGACTTTCTGCTTGAGACAGTTATCCAAGCAGTTCTCTCTGGCTGTTCTATAACATTCTCAAGAATCCTGTTATTTATTCCAGGTTTCCTTTTGATTATCCTATGAATCAGCCCCCTGAATTCTTAGGAGATAGCAAGCACACATTTTCTTTCAACATTCTGAAAGAATTTAGAGATCTGCCTGCCTATATTGAGCATAGACAATAAACTAGCAGGGTGGGACAAGCTGAAATTACCACTTCTACCACATCTGGGCCTAACCTTGCTCTGTCCCAGGCCTACCCTGAATTCAGGAATTTGTCTGTCTTTGTAAGCATAAACAAAACACTTGATTGGGTGTGATCTCCTGCCACCACCACTCCCTAAATCTCTTTATCACCTTCCTTAGTATCTTTCTGACAGGTTGGCTCACAGCACAGTTGCTTTTGTTCCTTTATATTTGCAAATCCCTTCATATAATTCATAGTGCATCCTTGCATCCTTGTTTTTTGAGGAAAAAATATATTTAACCCATTATATATACATACATATACATATGTATGTATATATAACCCATATTCTCCACAGGCTTAAGGGTTGTTCTGAAGGTCCCAGTATTAACTTTTTATTTTATTTTATTTATTTATTTATTTATTTATTTGTTTATTTATTTTGGGTTTCTGAAACAGGGTTTCTCTGTATAGCCCTGACTGTTCTGGAACTCTCTTTGTAGACTAGGCTGGCCTCGAACTCAGAAATCCATCCACCTCTGCCTCCTGAGTGCTGGTATTTTTCATTAGTCATACCTTAACTTCCTGAACTTGTCTCTGATTATCATGGAGTCATTAACATTAGCAGGAAGATGTTCCTTGAAGGAGGAACATAAAATATGTACATTATTATACAAAGAAGCCTTTTGCTCACAGCAACCATCAACACTCATGGAGGCTCACACCTGCTGGTCCTTTCCCAGGGTCAGTGAAAGACCTCCATGGGGAGCCCTCCCCACTTCAGTCTCAAGATGGTGGCACCCAAAAACCACGAATAGACCATCTTGATGTAAAACCCCGAGGTAGTTTAATAATGAAGCTCCGGGCCAATATGTATCTCACGCAGGAGACAGAGGGATCGACCACAAGACCAGAAGCTAGGGGTTTTTGTAGGAGAAGGGTCAGGGGCTGGGGAGAATTGGCACGGTTGCACACAGTTGGATCATTTAAACATCAGCAGAATGATTACATGTCAGCAGAGTAGTACATGCAAGTCAGGATGTCAGGAGACCTGAGGGGCGGGCGCTTATCTAGGTCAGCGGAACATTTGGTCAGCATATAACTTTAAACTAGGTGGCTGTTGACTTGGCCAAGATAGCCCAGACAAGTTCCTGCATTCCTTTTTTTTTTTTTTTTTTTTTTCCCCAGGAATGTTTTAACAACAGGCCTGCCTGGGCGTGCCTGGGACTGTTCCACTGTGTTCTCCACCTCAGGCTTTAAGCTTACAAACAACTTTTTTCTTTGGACTATTTGACATAACTTACATGAATCAGGTCTCAAATTTTATCTTAAATTTCATTTCCCTTCATTAGGTACCTAGGCAATTTTGGACCCGACAGATAACTATCATCAAAAAACAATTTTTTAAAGGGGGGAGGGAGAAGATATAAAACAACACAGTAAGTAAAGTAAGGTCATTTATACAACAGATAAAGATCAAGGCTTAATAACTCTATCACCATACATATGCAGGTTATATGTAATAGCATTGTTTTTTTTTTGATTTTTGAAATTACAATATAATTAATTACCTCATTTTTCTCCTCCCTTTCCTCCCTCCAGACCCTCATCTATACTCTTTGCCTCTTTCAAATTTCTAGCACAATACCCAGGGCTATTAAAGTCAGAAGTCTTAAAGAACCTACAACAAGTACATTCCCAATTACATTTTAAATATTTATCCTTATGCTTAACTTAGTTGTAAGTTTCTTACAGTTATGTTTTCTTTTTTCTCACTAAGAGGAGGGAATGCTTTGACAATATTGATAATGATAGCAACTGTATCATTATCACCTCCTGCTGGGGTTTTAAATCCCAATCAGAGGGAATCAACAACAATTAAGCCTTTGTTCCCATTCTCAGGTTGCCTGAGAAATGACTGGGGCTCACGCAAAGGCCAGGAAGAAGGAGCGAGACTGTCCGCCATTTACACCATGTGACCCGCCACTGTCCTGGGGCACAGAAACTTTAAACTAAATCAGCTGTGCCATTCCCATGTGCCTTATAGGCCGAGCTTCCATGCTCCATTTTTTACCGGTTCACTAAAAACTCTCATGCAGACACTGGCATATTATTGGCAGGACCTGTCAGCACGGAGTAGCCTCCAGTTCATGGAACAGAGCCTGGCCAGCTCTGCCCAAGGACTAAGAGGCTAGACCCAGCAGATATAGCGGAGACACCGCCCATGATCTTGCTCTCAGAAGCTGCTCTTTCCGTACAGGCCCCCATCGGGTTGGGCCCCCCCAGGGGGTTGGATGAAATCCCTGGCCAGGGTGGAGCACTTCCCACAGTAAGTCCAGGACTTACTGGGTAACCACTCGAGGTCCTCGTGACAACTTGGGCACTCTAACCTGGCTGATTTCCTTTTCGGTTTCTGAGTTGTTCTCAGGACTCCAGTAGAACATACCAGGAACCTCCAGAGCATGGGCATCCACGTGTCCTCAGAGAAAACCTTGAGTCCTTAAAGTTCATGCCTCCTTTAAAGGCATCAAAAATGATATCTCTTTGCAATAAAGTCTGTACTCAGTACTCACTAGATAATGGTTCTCGCTGGCCAATTAATGGCACCTTAGACCCAGTTGTTTTAAGGGATCTTAATACGTACTGTCAGTGAGCCGGTAAATGGGAAGAGGTTACCTATGCAAAATCTTACATCTATCTTTGTTCCAATCCTGCTATGTGTTTTTCCTGCTCTCCAACTCAACTCCTGTTAGCCATGAACCCTGGACAACTCCCACTGAATGATACTACATAACTGGATCCAGCTTATGAACCATCTCCTTTCTGCCATAGGCCTGCTTCTGCACCATTTACAAACCAATCTTCTACTTTGGCACACTTCAATCAATTCTGCAAGACACTCTTCTTCTACATCCGTGACCCATGGGACCCCAGGTGGGAAATAGGAGTTACTGGTAAGATCTACCGCAAAACTCAGTCTAGTTCCCCAGCAAAATTCAGTCTAGTTCCCCAGCAAAACTCAGTCTAGTTTCCCAGTAAGTACCATCCGTATTCAGAGAAAGTACGTCTCAATTGCTTCACCTCTAGACATAGAAAAGGTAGGAGAGATAATCAAGCATTCCTCCAAGGTTCTTACTTCCCTGACTTCACCCCTAATGAATAATACTAACTTGTCATTCCACCTGTTGCTTCAGACCTTGACTTCAGCCTGCCAGTTCCTTAATATTACCAGACCTGGGCGCTTTAAAAATTGCTGGCTATGTGTACCTCCCAGAAGTAGTTCCCAAGTGTCAGTTATGTCTTCTCTGCTGATGCTTTCAAGTAACCTTACCTCACCCTTTGTTAGCTGCCCTAACTCCAGTGCTGCTATGACCCCGTATCTCACCTCTGTTCCTCTCTTTGGTGTAAACTGTGCTTACTATCCAAAAGCACATTGATTCTTTTGATAGCCTTGGTGCTTCAAAACTGGCAAGGACTAGACCTCCAGACAGCTAAAGAAGGTGGCCTTTGCCTATTCCTACAAGAAGAATGCTGCTTCTACATCAACCAATCCAGGATAGTAAAAAATAAAATCCAGGAGCTACAGGCAGACATAAGACTTCAGCAACCATGAGACATCTGGTTCTGGTACCTTTGAAAACCCCATATGGAAGTGAATCCTTCCACTCATAACACCTTTCTTGGTTATCTTGCTGGCATTATTATTCGCTCCTTGTTTTATTAATCTTATCTCTACCTTCCTTCCGAGACAAGTACAAAAATTTCTAACCAAGCTGTTATTCAGCTCCTGTTACAGGATTACCAGCCACTGCCCACAAAGAAATCACTGTCCATAGAAGAACCTGATTCAGATGATTGCCATACAAACTCCCATGGTGAACACCAGATATACCCTGAAAACTGACGAAGCCCCTCAACAGCAGGAAGTAGCTTAAGAGACATGATGCCCCTATTCCCTCTTCACTATTGGTTTCCCCTCTCTTTTACTCCCCTTCTTTTATAATAACAAGAAGGGAGGAATGTTAGCACCATGATACTCCAAGCCCAGCCTAACAATGTGACCCTTGACTTGCATTGCTAGGACAATGACCTTCAATCCCACAATCCACTTGGGTCAGTTCCCACCCTCACTGGTGTGATGTCATTTTCTGTTTAAAATAGAAAGCCACCTCTTCCTCTTCCTCTTCGCCCTCTTCTCTTCTCCTCCTCTTTCTTCTCTCCCCCCCTTCAGCAGATGTTATTGCCACTTTGTACAGAGAGTTACCTAGTTTTGTAGCACTCAAAGCCCAAGATTCTGAATGTAACATCACACATATCATAATCCCTCAGTGAAATACAGAGCAGTAAACCTTCTTTTTCCCTTCATGAAATCACTGAAAGGGAGCCCAAATATTTTATCACGGCAAAACAATGAATAATAATAATAATCCATCAGCTTTTTCCCACTGGGGGAAATCGTACTGGACTAGTTCTGTTTGTGGTGTGGCAAAGACACTTATTTAACTTCAGAATTTCTCACAAGGTAACATAGTCATGACTATGTGAGTGTTAGTGTCTCCTACACTGAGATGACACCTTCACATCAGCTGCTTTGTCACAACACTCTACAACATGCACTATGCACTGTATTCTCTTGCTTTTTGAGCAAGTGAATTTCATGTGCTGAAAGTTGGCCTTAGGACCTTTTGTTCCATCTGAGTAATATTAGTGTTCAGGAGGCTCTGAAACCTCAATCCTGTCCTGGATAGAAAGAGACAATGGAAACATTTATGTTTCATTCTGTGTCCATAACTACTTACCTGGAACTGCCTCTGTGCTGACTTCTGCTTGTTTGAAAGCAGTTGCTTCTCTTTCTATCTGTGATTTATGTGAGGTACTTCCTAAGAGCTTTGCTATTTTGCTCCAAATTTCTTTCACAGTTAAACATTAATGACCCCACTGTCATTAATGTCTGTTGTCCACTCATTTAAAAACCCTTAGTTACTAAATGCACCCCAATGGCCTCCATTTCTATACAAGCACCCCACTGTGACCAAAGACTATGGCAACTGCAAGTTACACACTTATTAGGTGAAGGTATATGTCAACTTTCTCTAACTTTTGGCTAAGAGCCCTCATGAAGTCTGGAGGCAACATGTCAGAGGAGTTAAGTAATGTAAACTGACTCCTTTTCCAGTAATTGTACAAAACAGATGCATTGTGAAATATCAAAGGCTACACAAAAACCCAATATCTTGGAAGGGGTTGTGTATTTCTCACACAGCTTTACATGTCATAATTGCTTCTTCATACTTTGTGTCCTGTTTTCTTTTGCTGTCATATCAGAGACAAAAAAAATTAACATTATTACACATTACACTTGAATACATGTTCAAAAATTATTCTCTGTAACAGAGTGGAGGATAACTAAAAGTACTTGTGCTCCATCCCAAGTGACAGTGGCTATCTTGGATGACATCACAAGCTTGAGTTGCTGTGTAGCACAGCCTTTCATCCTAGCGCTCTGGTTTGCTGCACAAAGTGTCTAGCACATAGACACTGATCATCTACATCCAGTGTGTATGAGAAAATTTCAAATTAAATGAGATTAAACTTTTGTTCACAGCATTTCCACTGAGCATAGTAATTATCAATTATAAAACTGAAAAGTATATAAAAATTGAATTTAAAAATTTAAAATTTAGAAAATATTAGATCAAATGCTGGGTGCCTAACACTTTCCAAACAGCATAGAATTTCTTCTTGAAATCATTGACATTAATACCTAACACTAAAAGCTATTTTCTATAGAAATGTGTCAATATTTGAAATGTTACCACAGCAAAGCAAGGCACTGTTTTGTAAACAAGTATTGCATGATGTTGTATAAAGGGTCTGTCTGAAACACAAACTGAACTTAATAGGCCAATGGATTACACAGAACAATTGTTTAATAAAGCAGAACAAAGTTTACTGTAAAGGTTCAAATTTTACATTGCAATTAACCTTAAGACAGTCTCACTTAATGAGCTTGGGTATAGCATCAAAGAAGAATGTTCATAATTATCTGAAATGGCTATTAAATAAATATTCCTCTCTTCCCACTTTGTATCTGTGTGAGGCCATATTTCCTTAATATACTTCACCCAGAACAACATATTGAAGCAGATTGAAAGCAGAAGTCTATAGGAGACCCCAGCTGGCTTCTATTAAGGCAGACATTAAGGAGATTTAAAAAAGGAAAGAAAAGAAAAGTACAATGCCACTCTTCTAACTGAATTCTTGTCTTGAGAAATATACTTGTGTTAAAATGTCATTTGTATTAACATGTAGTGTATAGACTATAACTTTAAAGGAATTACTATTTTAAAAATCTTATCAGATTTAATCCATGAAATAATATACATTTGTAAATCTAGTCTGTGAAAACAAATACCCTCTATGGAACTTCAATAATATTTAAAAATATAAAGGGGTTCTAATGTACAATTTCAAGGTTCTCTGGCCATTGATTTCCTTGGACAGCCGTAACAAAGTCATACATAACAAAATCATAGGATGAATTTTGTGGGTGAAAGCTTGTCCTATCCTGTCTTGTCCTAGTGTTTAGAACAGAAAACCAAAATCACAGTGTTAGATACCCTGGACTCTATGAAGTCTGCATAAGGGAATATCTCCCATGTGTAGCTTTCAAACTCTGCTGTGGCTTGAACCACTTTTCCTTTTATGATTACTTCAATGCTTTTTCTATAATCCTCACATTCTTAAACTTTTCCTCACTTGGTGTTCTCTGTGTGCTTCTGTGTCTTTCTTTTATCTTCTGGATGAAACCAGTGTGACAGCACTGAAGTCCCACTATTGAAACTTCGTTTTACTTTACACCTTTACATACATGTCAGACTAATTCTAGGTAAGATTTTAATATCATCTATCACTAATTATACCCTATACACATCAATAAAACATTTTCAAAACTAAACTTCCACTGACAACACACTGCTTCAAACATTCCATATTTTCTGTGATCTACTAATTTCACCCCCTTTTGTAGATAGTCTTTGCTACTTTGCCGGTCCTTCTTTTTCCCAACCTTTATCCATGCCCCGCCCCAGCTTCACCTCCTATTGCTAGATATGAGAGAAAGAAATAAAAAAAGAGATCTGTGAGTCTAATTACTTAGTTCTTGTTTATTCTTTGAGTACAACTACTAACAGACCCCAAACCCCCTGATCAACAACAAGCACCAATTCTTCCTCACAGGGCCCTCACATTTATGTACCCTTTGAAAAGATCCTAAAATTCCAAAAGTTACACAGTTACACAAAATATCTGCATCTGGCAAAACTACACCTCTGCTAGAGCATGAGGCAAATCATGGTCAGCTGCTGTGAATGGTGGAAGCAGACCACTATCTCAACACCTGGGATTAAAATGAAAATATATTCTTATACTATTTCTGTGTTTTTTAAAAGAATTCCTCAATTCTCACTACACCCTTTGTGTTTGTGTGTTACTATTTGTTTGTGGTCACACTGAGAATATTTTGATCTATTAATTTTCCTGTGGCATACTTGCAGCAATTGATTCAATAACTCACTTGATATGCACTCACTGATAAGTGGATATTAGCCCAGAAACTTTGAATACCCAAGGTACAATTTCAAAACACATGAAACACAAGAAGGAATACCAAAGTGTGGATACTTCATTCCTTCTTTGAATGGGGAACAAAATACCCATGGTAGGAGTTACAGAGACAAAGTTCAGAGCTGACACAGAAAGAAGGACCATACAGAAACTGCCCCACCCCGGGATCCATCCCATAAACAACCACCAAACTCAGACTCTATTGCATATGCCAGAAAGATTTTGCTGACAGGACCCTGATATAGCTGTCTCTTGTGAGACTATGTCAGTGCCTGGCAAATACAGAAGTGGATGCTTAGTCATCTATTGGATAGAACACAGGGCCCCCAATGAAGGAAGTAGAGAAAGTACCCAAACAGCTAAAGGCGTCTGAAATCTTATAGGAGGAACAGCAATATGAACTAACCAGTACCCCCCAGAGCTTGTGTCTCTAGTTGCATGTGTAGCAGAGGATGGCCTAGTAAGCCATCAATGGGAGGAGAGGCCCTTAGTCTTGGCAAGATTATATACCCCAGTTCAGGGGAATGCTAGGGCTAGGAAGTGTGAATGGGTGGGTTGGGGAGCAGGGGAGGGAAGAGGGTATAGGGGACTTTCAGGACAGCATTTGAAAAAAATATCTTAAACAAAAAAACAAACAAAACAAACAAACAAAAAAAGCCAATGATTACCCAAAGGAAATACACACTGGATTTCCTAGATTTGATATAAGATCCTATAAAGTTTTGTTCAATTAAAAAAATAAAAACAATGTTTGAGAAAAATGTTTGTGTATTCCATACAACGTGTACACTCATTCTCTCTCTGCCCTTTTCTTTCCTCTTTCCTCTTCTCTCATTCTTCTCCTCCTTCATTTCAAGCTCTCCATCTTCTACAGTTTGTCTTGCTCAACTATTCTTAGGAGGTGGTTCTACCTTGAAGTGTGATTATTATACCAGAAGTCACAGAAGAATGACGCTCTCTCCAGAGCTATCAAATGTTGATAGCTCCTCCACTGAGGGAGGCATACTCCTTCCTCTCTTCAAACTGGGTGTTTTGTTTGGCTTACACTTAGAGGGGTCTTGGGCATACCTGCTGCCACAAGTAAGTTAACATGTCCAGTTGTGCTGCCATCTCCAGAAATCACTATTTCCTTAAAGTCATCTCCCACTTGGGTTCTTACAATCATTATGGTTCTTCTCTTTATTCAAGGGAAAGAAATTTGTCAGACATGTATTTGAACATTCCCAAAGCAGTAAGATGATTTCTGGAGATATACATCCCTTCAAGTAATTTAATAGTTGGCAATTGAAGAGGAAAGAGATTCTTAATACAATGCCTATGTTCTAGACAGAAGAAAACATAACCACAAGTTTGTCAAAACTTTTAAGAAGTTTGATTTCTATAAATTTCAGAAAAAAAAAAACACCACAACACAAACAGTAAAACAGTTCTGATTTCAGACTTATAAACACAGAATTTGTTAGCAAGGCATTTGCCTATCATATACACTGCCTTGGATCAATCTAGAGCACAACAAAAAATAGATGGAACTTTGAATAATCTAACAGTCCATAGAGTAACACCAAGGCTCTTTATTCTTTTGGTTCCTCTTATACAAACACATCGTGGAGCTCATGTTGTACACTGACATTCTTTGTTCATTTCTTACAGATATGCCTGGTTTTTGTTCTTAAATAAAATGTGGAAACTTGGTACATTTTCTATATTGTAGGATGTTTGAAATTTTGGTGTATATTGTAATCAGATTTTAAAGTCAGTATGAACCCTGAAGGCAGAAGTGCCACTCACATTTTCAATCACAACTGGATGAGCAACAGTGACTGACTACAGGGAAATGCCTGATTGAGGTTACCAGCAACTGAAAACCAGTTGGTATGTAACTGCTCAACTACCTGCTCCTTTTTTGCATTGCTTCAAAGAGCTCTGTAAATGCACTTATTTGTTGGATGCACCTATAACACACTAGTTTGTGTGTACGTTTATGACTGCAATAAAAGCAATGGCTACACAATTGTTTCTTGGGAATTTCTTTGGGAACCTAGGGCTCAAAGGAAGGCAAGACCATATAACTCAGCTGGTACATTTTTACTTTGTTTTTCTAGAGTTATCAGCCTATAAAATTATTAAGAAAGAATATCTAACTTTAACTGAAATAGTAAAGAAAGTAAAAGCATGGGTGCCACATTCTCCAAGGCAAATCACAGTGGAATTTCACATGGCTCGACATTGGAGGTTTTGTTTCCAAGGCCAACATTAAGAAATAAGTGCATGGCTAAATTTAAACTGTATAAAAATGTTGAACATGACAATAAGCTTACATTTTAAAGTGACTTCTCTTTGTGTGTGTTTGTTTATGAGGGAATACACATGTGAATGTGGGTGCACATATATGTGTACATGCGTGAGTGTATGTAGGTCAAAGATTCTTAGTGTCTTCCTCAGTTGTTCTTCACCTTTTCAATTAATTGGTTGACTTCTGTTTTGTTTTCTCTTTTGTTTATTTCTTTGTTTGGCCTTGTTTTCATTTCAGGTAGTATCTCTCATTGGATCTGAAGCTAACCAATTAAGTTAGGCTAACTAGTTAGTAAGTTTTGGTAATCTGTGTTAACCTCCCCAGTGCTGGGGTTACAGATTCATTTTATTGCACCTGGCTTTTTATATGGTTATGTTTTGGTGGTTTGAATGAGAAAGGTCCTAGTATATGCTCCTATATTTAAATGCTGGGTTCACAATTGTTCAAACTGCGAAAGTTTAGGAAGTATGTCCTTATTGCAGTAGGTATGCTATTGGAGTTGGGCTTTGAGATTTCCAATGTGCTCTCTCTTTGTTTGCCTTGTGGTTGTGGATTAGATGTAACCTCCCAGCTGCTGTTCCTGTGCCAAGCCTGCATACCTGCTGCTATGCTCCCTGAAATGATGGTCATAGATTCTAACTCTCTTAAATCTTAACCTCCAAGTTATTGTTTTCTTTTATATGTTTTCTTGGTCATGGTATCTTTTGTTTGTTTGGTTGGTTGGTTGGTTTGGGTTTTTCGAGACAGGGTTTCTCTGTGTAGCCTTGGCTGTCCTGGAACTCACTTTGTAGACCTCGAACTCAGAAGAAATCTGCCTGCCTCTGCCTCCTGAGTGCTGGGATTAAAGGTGTGTGCCACCACGCCCAGCTTGGTCGTGGTGGTATCTTATCACACCATTAGAAAAGTATCTAAGATAGGTGGTAGTCATTTGAACTCAGCCCTGAGTTCCAATTTTCCATCTGAGGCACCTCCCCTGGCACTTAAAGTATTTTCTGTAGTAATAAAAATTATTCAGATAACTCAACTATTTCAGTGGTTCAACAGTTCTTTGCTGAGGGGTAAGAAAGAAGAATGACTCTCTTTCAGAAGCTATTAAACGTCTATATCTCCTCAGCAGGGGAGTGGAGGGACCTGTGATTTCTTTATCTTCCTTGTGTGGTCTCATAACTTTCTCATGGATTTTTCAGGCTCTCCCTTCTCCATGAAGAAATTTTAAATTCTGGAGAAAATAGCTGCACAGCTCAACTAATCTCAGGTTAGGTACAAAAATAGTCTATTCGCCAAATAAATTAGATTTAGAAATTTACTGAAACTTTATATTACTACCTTTGAGGGGTAGATGCTAAGGAAAATTATGAAAGGCTGATATGTAATATTGTCAGTGAAACCCAAAAACATGGACATGTTAAGGAAATTGTGGAGTTGCACTGATTTTTTTTTCTTCTAGCAAGTAGATATGAGATGAAAAAGACAACAGGATAAAAGCTAATGCTGACTGCTCGAGCATGGATGACATGGAAATTGATGCAATTACTCTGGGTGGAAAGCAGAAAGAACAGACAGCAAGGTCAGCGATGCCTCTACAAGGGCTGCAGAGACGGGCCTTCGTAAGGTATGCATAGCAGGCTGCCAGGGCTTAGGAAATAGTCAACGCTAGAGGTAAAGACTTGTGCATTATCTGAAGAGAATTGTGGTCTGATGTGATGAGACTGACAAGAAGCCTTTGGGACTTCAGGAGAAACTGAAGAGAGAGCTTACATCTCTGATTTTTGGAGAAGAAAATTAACAGAAATAACCCATTCCTTATGGTGCTATCCTATGAGCTGTTGAATCATATAATCACAAAGCTTTGTTAGTAGACACTGTACGGAATGGGTAGGGTGGTTAGGGTTTGAAGATTATAGTTCATCCTGCTTTCAGCTGGACCTGAGATGTGACTAGCTATGTTGCAAGGTTCTGCTATCATGGATCCGGAGTCAACCACGGGGCTTTACACCTCTAAATTATGAACAATGTAAGTTCGTTTTACCTTAAGTTGTTATAATCAAGAATTTAATCTCAGCTCAAATAACGTCACGGATATATCATGGTTGTATAGGGGAGGTTCATGGAGCATTGGGGTCATAGATTATAGTGTGGCAATGTCTGTTTCATTATATAGATAATATTTTTTTATAATAAAGCATCTAAAGTTGTTTCTTTTTGTTTTAAAACTTTCAGCTATAATGGACATGCAAAGTGTTCTCATCAATTCTCAGACATTTTTATTTAAAATATTTTATCCATGCTAAATATGGATATATAGAACTACTTTTGCAAATACCACACATTGATAATTTTTGTGCTCCAGAATACAAAGACATGATTTCTGCAAAATTCTGAGGTATGTAATTTAATAAAACTGGACTTCAGTAGAGGTTTGACAAGGTCTTAAAATGTAAAGCATCTGAGTGGCTGTATTACAATATGATCAGGAACACAAGTTTCCTGGGAAGAAGGGAATAGGAAGGTTAAGGATGCAGGCTGCCTTTGTGTTCAGGGAATCCTAGAGACCTCCACTGATTTTAATCCAAACCAAATAGTAGATTAAACCCTTGTGTTCTTCCAAATCCTACTTATGCATGTTTGAAGCAGACTTAGCTTATATTACTTTTATTTTATTCTCACTATACAGCCTAGCATTGTATCTGTATACACACAAAGGTGAGAATTAAATCAGGGAAATAAATTCCTTGAATTTAATTCCTAGCTGCAGTTCAGTTATACTATGTTTTGTCTATGCAACTGATTTCAGACTTGGGTCAACCACATTTGATGCATTTGAAGACTCTGACTCCAATAGATGTGTGTGTGTGTATGTGTGTGTGTGTGTGTGTGTGTGTTTATAAATATTGATTCTTTTAAAATTATTTTATTTTATTTTTATCTATGTGTATATATGTATATCTGTGTTGAGTATGCACACATGCTTGCATGTGCTGCAGAGGCCAGAAGAGGTCAGGAGATTCCCTGAAGCTGGAGTTACAGGCTGTTCTGGACATGGTGCTGAGAATGAAACACATGTCCTCACTATAAGTAGTAAGTCCTCTTATTTTCTTTTCTTTAAAATTTATTTATTTATTTATTTATTTATTTATTTATTTATTTATTTATTATTTTCTTTATTTACATTTCAAATGCTATCCCGAAAGTTCCCTATCCCAACCCCCGCCCCTGCTCCCCTACCCACCCACTCCCACTACTTGACCCTGGCCTTCCCCTATGCTGGGTCAAATAAAGTTTACAAGACCAAGGGGCCTCTCTTCCCAATGATGGTCAGTTAGGCCACCTTCTGCTACATATGCAGCTAGAGACAGGAGCTCAGGGGGTACTGGTTAGTTCATATTGTTGTTGCCTGTACAGGGTTGCAGCCCCCTACAACTCCTTGGGTACTTTCTGTAGCTCTTCCATTGGGGGCCCTGTGTTCCATCCAATAGCTGACTGTGAGCATCCACTTCTGTGTTTGCCAGGCACTGGCATAGCCTCACAAGAGGCAGCTATATCAGGGTCCCTTCAGCAGAATCTTGCTGGCATGTACATTAGTATCTGGGTTTGGTGGCTGATGATGGGATGGATTCCCGGATGGGGTAGTCTCTGGATAGTCCATCCTTTCATCTTAGCTCTAAATTTTGTCTCTGTACCTGTATCCTTTCATGAGTATTTTGTTCCTTATTTTAAGGAGGAATGAAGTATCCACACAATGGTCATCCTTCTTGGTTTTCTTGTGTTTTGCAAGTTGTATCTTGTATGTATGTATGTATGTATGTATGTATATATATATGTATATATGTATGTATGTATGTATGTAACCAGTGAGTTATCTCACCAGCCTCTCATTTGTTTTATATAATACATTCATTTCTCAACTTATTTATTTCCTAAGTTATTACAAATGAACATATTTAGTTCTCAGAGAATTTTAATATATTTTGTAACCTAAGATATATTATTTTTTCCTTAAAATTTACATTTCAATCCCCTTTTCTCTAGAAAAATGCGATAGCAGAATACAATCCATGATGTGGTGAATTTTGTGGCCTTTGTTTCTTGCATCTAAGGCTCATTTCCAAGGTCCCTTTTCTTCCTAATGACCTTTCTTGTGAAAATAGGTTACCTGGTTATTCTGAGTATCAGTTGTCTGTCCTTGACTCCCTCTCCATAGGAATTGAATTCCTTTTCCATTGAGGATGGACAATAAAAGGTTTATTCAGTCACTCAAGATCATGTCATTGGAAATGGAGAAAGGAAGCATTTTCTTTCACTTTAATTAGCAAAGAGGAGAAAGATGCTCTGATTTTCCCTGACTTCTCATGGCCTGAAAAGGTACAGCCCTGAAATTGAACTCCCTCACCTGCCTACATAGGTCTAACTCAACCTCACTTTGCAGATTAAAAAGAAGTTTCTGAGTTTGAAATTTTGAACTTCAAGATGCTTCGACTCTTTATGAGCCTGTTTCCCCCAAAGAAACTGTACAACAATATTCTTTTTACCTTGCAGCACACCCTCCACATCCTTGCCTTTGCCTACTAGTTATGATTAGCAAACAAGGAAAGTGAGTACATGCTCTCTATCTTGTTAAGCCCTGACTTTAGATTTTATGCTAGGTGCAGTGTATCTTTTAGGGCAAACAAGCACTATGCAATGTCATGTACACAAACTAATGTAAAGTTAATTTACATTAGGAAGAAAGCCTTACCTCTCTCCCTTCCTCCTCCCCCCTCCCCCAGGACCCAGAAGGTGAAGGTAAATCCTCAATAACCCAATGATTTTTTTCCTTAGGTATTCCAATCTTTTGGAGGATGCTTAAACTGTTAATAGATTCATTAAATGTTCCATAAAGTCCCAGTGTTAGCTGAGGAACTATTGGCAATTGATATCAGCTGGGAAAGGGAGAGTCAGATTGGTTTTTTTTTTTGTTGTTGTTGTTGTTGTTGTTTTAACAAGGATGTGTCCTCTGAAAGGCTGTTCATGTTCCAGTGAATGGTCACATATCCATGCCCATACTTGTATACTGCACCGAAATGTAGACTCAGTGTGAAACAAAACAAAACAAAAAAACAAAAACATCTTGAAGCTGAGAAGAAAATGTGGTGGCAGCATGTGACTGAGTAGGAAGTTGGTAGATGGGCTTGATAAATTATACTATGTACATTATTATAAAGTACTCAATAACATCTTTTTAACAAAATGTCCAACATCCTTCTCTTCCATTTTTATCTGCTTCCTCCCTTCTTTCCTTTCATCTGTGTTTTTAATAGTTTTTAGTTTTGTTTTCATTCTCTTTTCCTCTTCTTTCCCTTTTCCTTCTTGCTCCCTCTTGGCAAGCTTGCAGTTTACTTCAGTTCAGGGAAATTGATCAAAGACTGTCTCCTCACCCCTGCCCCCATCTCTATTGAGCTTCCCACCTGGCCAAATGCAGTTCTCAAACCTCTCCTTTTGACTGCAGGAGCAGCATCAGGGGAAGCTCATGACTTGAGTAGAACACACAGTTTCTCCCATTCTGCATCTTCCAGGGCCTGAAGAAGCAAATTTACATTATAGTATTTCATCACCATTTTTTCCCTTACCCTTAAACTATATCATGAGTTCAAAAAAGTGGCTTTAGAATTATATCATAGCCACCAAAACAGAAAAAAATAGAACAAGACAGAAAGTGTTTGTGATGTAAAGGATTGGATACATGCACGCTGAGTTTCTCCCAGCACTTGGGAGGCAGAGGCAGGCGGATTTCTGAGTTCGAGGCCAGCCTGGTCTACAAAGTGAGTTCCTGGACAGCCAGGACTGTCTCGGAAAAAAAAAAAAAATTAACAAAGCATGCTCTTCTTTTAAAAATGCATTTGTCTTTGAGTGTCTGAGATTCCATCTTTCTATAAGTACCCTGGTTTAGGACTTCTTATGGAATAAGAAAGTTTCAGAAGTCCTAAATGAGAAAGATCTTGATGGCTGGAGCAGTTTTCCACCTTCTGTGCTGATGATTTTATTTTTTGTTTTTTGGTTTTTTTTATTGTTGTTTTGTTTTTTTCATCATATTTTTGAATGATTTCCCAGCAAATAGTTTCTATCATGTTTTCAATTGCACCCAGGAGCTTTAAATTCTAAACTGGCTATAAGCCTAGAATTCCTCATTTGGATACTGCAATGTAGTAGCCCAGCTCTGAGAAGTTGATGCTGCCATGTTTACCCTGAGCCATGAAGATAAAGGAACATCAAACTCTAGAACGGGCTTTTCTCTATTTCTGGTCTTTCCATGTTTTCTGATAAATCAAGGTAGGTGCTAGGAGTGAATGAAGTAAGTTCATAAGCCTAACCAATGGGAAGAAATTCACAATGTAGCTATAAATCCCCTTTTAAAAACGATTACTCATATTTAAATGTGAAAGAACAATATAATTTTCAGGATATATGCAAAGCAGACCAGGGGATTATGAAAAGAAAATCTGTGATGATAATCAAGTAGCAGATTTTAATCAAATTAGAAGTAATTAATCTTACCTTTCAAATTGGTTATTAAAAATAAATTATAAATTGCATAGGCAGTAGACTAATCAATGATCTCTAGGAAAAGAACACTGGGTGACCCAAGTGTATCAAAGATGGAGTTTATTTCATTGCAGAAATCACAGAATTGAGGAGAGCTTATTGAAGAACAATGCCTACAGCAAGATTATAACAAAATCACCCAAAAATACACTTCAGAACTGCTTTGAAAAGATAGCATTAGTAGCTGGAAAAGCGAAGAGAAAGCCGTGTTCTTTCTGCATTTCATTTTTGGTTTTTAATTTAAATTAGTTTTTTTTTCTTTTACAGTATATCCTGACTAGAGTTTCCCCTTCCTTTTCAGCTCTCAGTTCCTCTCCACCTTTCCTCACCTACAGATCTGTTCCCTTTCTGCATCTGATTAGGTAAAAAGAAGCCTTCTGACAGAAAACAACCAACCAGAAGGAATAAAATATAAGATGAAGTGAACTTTCGTACTGAAGCTGGACGGGACAATCCAACAGACGGAAATGAGTCCCAAGAGCAGACAAAAGAATCAGAGAACAACTCGTTCTTGTAGTCATGCCTCCAGTCCCAATCAACTAATAGCAGAGGATGTGGGGTAGACCCATGCAGGCCCTGAGATTCCTGCTGCAACCTCTATAAGCTCATTTCTGCCTTGTTTAGTTGATTCAGAGGGTTTCTGGTGTCCTAGTGTCCTCTGATTCTTAGATTATTTCCATCTCCTCTTCTTCAGGTTCCCTGTGCTCTGAGGCAAGGAGTATTTTGGAGAATTCCAATGTATAATTTTTCCTCATATTATCTAGCTCTATAACTCTGCATATGTCCCCATCTGCTGCTGGGGAAGCCTGTCTGATAACTGGGGAAGACAATGAACTATGAGAATAGAAGAATATCATTAGAAATCATTTTATTGACTTTTTTTTAACCAGTAGTGTTTGCTTGTACCGTAGGTCTCTGGGTTATCTAGTCCCTGGTTCTTAGTTACTCAAGCAGTGTTATGTATGAGTAATTTCTCATAGAGTGGGCATTAAGTCAAATCAGACATTGACTTGCTTCTCCCACAAGTTCTATGCCACCATCACCATATTATATTTTGCAGATAAGAAAGGGTGAAGGTCAAAGGTTTGGTGGCTAGGTTGGTGTCTACTTTTCTCTTTTTACAGCCTTCAGAGTGCTTTTCTACAGAGTACTTTTCTACTCCAAAGACACTAAAATGTAGAGTTAAAGGCTCTGTGTGGATACCAGCTTGACTTGTCCTTGTACAATAACTTTTGTGGGTATTGTTCTTGGCATTGGTGACCCTGCTGTCAGTTTGCAGAGAACAATTCTTTGTCTTAGCAACAGCCTGAATTGTTTGGAGATTTCCATGGAACAACTCAATTAAATGCAACACAGTCTCATCAATGGAAGCCCTGATCAGTTACAAAAGAGGACCAGTCAAAATTCTGTATTCTCAGTTTTAGGAATCATCATTAGGATCATCTTCATAGATTTGAGGAAGTTTTTACTATATTAATGTTCCACACTACCCTAGAAATAGCCCCTCCAATTCCAGCTGTCTGTCACTGAAATTTCTCTCTCCACTACATCTCCACTGCTCCTTGTTCCCCTCATCTAGTATCCCCCTCCTGTTCTTACCAGCCCCTGGTCTGCCCTTAAAATCTAGCATAATTCTTCCTCCAAGGGAATTCCATATGTCCCCCTTAGATTCCTCTTCTTTACCTAACCTTTCTGAGTCTACTGATTGTAGCATCCTTATCATTTAGTTAATGGATAATATCCACTTACAACTGAATACATAAATATTTTATAGATATTGGGTTACTTCAACAAGGATAATTTTTTTCTAGTTCCAACCATCTGCCTACAAATTTTATGATGCCATTATTTTTAACAGCTAAGCAATGTTCCATTGTGTAAATGTAACACATTTTCTTTATCAATTCTTTGGTTGAAGGAAATTCAGATTGCTTCTAGTTTCTAGATATTATAAATAAAACTGTTATGAACATGGTTGAGCAAGTGTCCCTGTGATAGGATGCAGCTCTGTTTGGGAGTATTCACAATACTGGTATAACTGTGCCTTAAAGTAGACAGATTCCTAATTTTCTGATGTACTGCCATATACATTTCTTAGTGGTTGTACATGTTTGCACTCCCACAAGCAACAGAGGAGTGTTCCCCTTGCTTTACATTCTTGCCACAATGAGGTGTCATTCATGTGATTGATCTTCACCATTCTGACAGGTGGAATCTCAAAGTAATTTTGGTTTGCATTTCCCTGATGGCTAAGGATACTGAAAATTTATTTATTTATTTTAGCCATTTAATATTCCTCTATTGATAATTCTCTGTTTAGAGTTATACCTTATATTTAAATGGATAATTATTTTTGAAATCTAGTTTCTTGATTTCTTTACATATTTGGATATTTGCCCTCTATTAGATGTGAAATTTGTAAAAATCTCTTACCATTCTGGAACATGCTACTTTGTTCAGTTATCAGTGGCCTGTGTCTTATAGAAGCTTTTCAGTTTGATGAAATCTCATTTATTAATTGCTGATTTTAGTGCTTGCATTATTGGTGTTCTGTTTAAAATGTTGTTAGTGCCAATGTTCTTGATGGCTATTTCCCACTTTCTTCTTTCTGGTTCAGTTTATCTTGTTTTATGTTGAGGTCTTTGATCCAGTGAACTTGAGTTTTGTGCAAGGTTAAAAGTTTGGATATATTTGCTTTTATCTACATGTAGACATCAATTTGAACAGCACCATTTATTAAAGATACTGTTTTTTCCTAATGTGTGTATTTGCTTCTTTATTAAAAATTAGTGTCCATAGTTTTGATGATTTATGCCTTTTTTATTCTTATGTCTCTTCTGGGTCAGGAAGAATGAATTAGCTTTACCTAATACCATAAAACTGGCTCTATTACTCTTACCAACAGAGTTAATTATTTAAAGATTTTATTCTTCAGGCTTTTTTAGTATAAAATTTTTCCATGTATGTGGTCTGGAGGTATATTCAAATATGTTTGGCCATTTATAGTTATAGAGTACAGGGAAGGAGATGGAGTCTCCTCATCTTTTATTCTTCGCCATTATATTAAGACAGTGTTTCCAACTGAAACTACATTTATGTTGGCAGCCCACAATTCCTACAGATCCTTCTGTCTCTACTCATTGAAGCCTTGGGGTTACGTAGAAGTTTATGTGACCCTAAAAGATTTTCATGTGATACCTGATAATTTTACTCAGGTCACAAATTTTGTACAAGTACTCTTATTTATGGAGATATCTCCATAGCTCCACCAAACAAACAAACAAACAAACAAACACCAAATTAAACTAGTTTTCAAGTTCAAAATATATGCTTATGGAAGATATATAACTAAATCACAGACTGTAAAATAAATTTGTAAATTATTTCACAAAATGTTTACATAAAAACCTCCCAAGAATTATAATAAATTAACAATTAAAAGTAAAATAACAAATAAATAATAACCTGAACAATAAAACCTGCCTTTCTCTTAGTGTTGATAAACACCAGAACTTCTCATTCTGTTAGTGTGATCTGTAGCATATATAGCATATTTGTTCTGATATATGCCATGAATGATAGTGTCTTACCTGTTTCCTATTCTTTAAAAGGTTTTTATACTAAAGTTCGAACATGACTTGATTTTTTTCTTTTAGAATTACTAACTATCACACCTCTGTCCAACCTCATTGATAGGTTTAAAGCAAATCACTTGCTGATTTGTCAATCTATAACATAATTCCCTAAAGCACCACCTGCTTGCAACATACTGCATAGATCCCTTTTCAAAACCTTATGAATATTAAAGTGAATGTCCTTGCCTTCTTAGATGTATTTGGCTTCATATTCTCTTCCCCATACATAACCCAGGTGTTGATTTAAAATTCAGCGACATCAATGATTATCATTCTAAATGATCTTCTATTCTTTCAGTCCTTGACGTATCTAAGACAGAAGCCTAGGAAACACATTCTCTCCCATTGACCATATTTCATGTCTTGTCATTGAAGGCTGAAGCCTCATCATTGGAATTTCATTCTAAACAAGGATTCATAGCAAAGCCTCCCAGCAGCTGCCTTGTCAGGTTTGTGAAAGGAAAAAATTAAATCTACTATATTTATTCCAAGTCTCCTCCATAATAGGTCTCATATGATATCTTAATTTTATTTTCTGTTTATCAAAAATAAGGCCTACTGGAGACTGGGTGTGGAAGCAATTATGTGAAGCTAACCCACAGATGGTGGGCGATAATAAGAAATTGTTGATGGGAATCTGTTCCTCTAACAAGCAGAGAGAAATGACATTTGACTCTCCTCTTTATAAATGGTAATACCTAGTGTCTTTTAAATTGGATGGCTCCTCTACTTTATCAGAAGAGGAGATCTGAAAAAAGATAATAAATGCTACTGAATGAGAATGAAGCAACTCCCAGTCTTTATTCAATCCGTGTAGGCAGGGAAGTTAGGAAGATAGATAAGTGGAAAGATGGGTGGGTAGATATTATTTTAAAATGTCTAAAAGAAGACAGCCAGGATTGTAATGAGGCTTTTTATGGATGACAGATATTGATTGTTATTAATTATTTAATTCTCTCTTTAATGAAACAAAGTATAGTACCATATTGTTTAATTTGGCATTATGTACATCTTTACTTTAAAGATATTATACATAAAGATCATGTTTAAATATTCATTTTCGTATTTGTATAGGAGTATTTTTTTTAATGAGACTGACATTTTCAGGTACTGTGAGGACAGTACATTGTGAATAGTAATCTAGTTTCTACATCACACCCTGTGAGTGGCCTTGAACATAAAAGAAAGATTTTCTAGTCTATAGATCTGAAATGGTATTAAATTCATCATGCATTTTTGTTTGTTTGTTTTGAAACAGAGTTTCACTCTGAATGCAAAGCTGGCTTGAAATTCACAGCAGAATATTTAGGCCAAAATAATGACAATACTCACACTTCCACCTTCTGTAGGGAAAATTATAGACATTAGTGCCAGGCTTGCCCTTTCATCCAACATTAATCCTTGTATGGATATATATTCTCTCACAGTCTGCCCACTAAAGGAGTAGGGCAGAAACTCTACATCATTAATGTTTGTTACAATCTGAAATGTGAATGTTTTTGTCCTTACTGTTATAACTACTAGCAGCATATGCCACTTCCTATGTCTTCCTTTTATATTGAATAGGCAGACTTGCCCCTCTTGTATATTGGAATAAAGCCTAATGGCCAAAACAACCTAGGCATGAGTAAAATCATTTACCATGTTATCTTGTTTTATAGTTTAGAATGAATACTCTTAATAGCTTCAGGAACAAAAATTTATGAGATTAATTATCAAGAAAATATATATGATCAAGAGAAAGTTAGAATAAAATTTTCTGATAAAGTCTTAGCCTTTAATTTGTAATATTATTATGTGCACACTCTCTTAGAATATGTTTGTTACCTTACTTAATTTATATTGAATTTAACATTAGTTCTGATAACACATACACTGTGTTGTGATCATATCCATCCTACATCATCCTCTCTTATCACTTCAGGGATAAGGCTTCCTCTTCTTCCCAGTTATTCTTCTCAATTCTTTTCTCATGTTCGTTCCACACACCCGTTATTCCTCTTTCTTTTTCTTCTCCTTCTTTGTGGTTTTTAAACATCTCATTGTAGGGGTTAGAAAGGTGATCAGGAGTTAATATGTACTTCTCGGGTAGTTTCTCTAGCCGCAGCACTCTAGGAGGAACAACAATATGAACTAACAAGTACCCCCAGAGCTTGTGTCTCTACCTGCATATGTAGCAGAAGATGGCCTAGTCGACCATCATTGGGAAGAGAGGCCCCTTGGTCTTGCAAACTTTATATGCCGTACAGGGGAACACCAGGCCAAGAAAAGGGAGTGGGTGGTTTGGAGAGCAGGGCAGGGGGAGGGTATAGGGGAATTTTGGGATAGCATTTGAAGTGTAAATGAAGAAAATATCTAATAAAAATTGAAAAAAAATAAAGAAAGAAAGGAAAAGAAAAAGAATGTGTACTTCTCTTCCTACACAAATTGGGTTATCAGCGTGCAGAAAGATTGTGTCACAGTCACCTGTAACTCCAACACTAAGGGATCCAATGTTTTCTCTTTTTTTGGCAGACTCCATGGGCATCTGCACTTCATTGATAGAATAACCCATTACAAACACATAAGTAAAATCAAAACCCGTATTAAAATGTCCCACCCCATTATGAGCAGCAAAATTAAAAGGAAGGAAAGAAAAACTAAATCAGTTAAAAGTAAAGATTCTCAGTTTTCATTTAAGAACTGTGTGTAGTGTGCTGTCCTAGTGTAGTTATTTTGGTATTATATGTCATATAATTCTTATTGAATAAGTTGTTTTGTGCATAAGTTAGTTATTAGAAACCCTGATTGCTTCTTGATAAAGATATATAATAAATATAATAAAATATAATAAATAAAGATATATAATAAATATTTAGACACTAGCAATGGTACACCCAGGGTGATCTTTCATAATCTGTTGTGAATGCAGAAGAAAATATTAACACTCCCCTGTAATTTATAGAAGAAAGTTTCTCTGACAGAAAACTCACAACTTGGTAGGGTTTATGTCTAAACAACACTAGAGACAAATAAAATGTTAATTATTTAGAGGGTTCTACGGTAATTTGTAGGCTATGAAACAAAAGGATACAAAAGATGTTGATAAAATAAAATAGTGAATATTTAAAAGAGGAATGAATACTTATGTAACTTTGTAACAAGAACAATTAATATTTGTAATCATTGTTTATTTCAACATCTGTTTAACAGTTTTCGGGTTATGGATACAATGTAAAATTAGCAGGTACTAATTTTTACTAAGTATACAACCATATTTGGATATTACTTTTAAAAGATGAGAAATGCTAAATGGGATATCATAACTTTCCTCAATTAACCAAACACTAATTATCTCCAAAGACTAACCTTAATGAAACACCTGGAGTCTTTAAGAGATTGAAATAATTTATGCAGAGTTTTATCAATAATTTCAACTAATTTTCAATGAGGAAAATTTGTAACTTGCTCAAGTTTATTTATGTTAAACATGACTTTCATAAATTATTTTAGAAATGAAGAATGATTGTGTAGAAATATTAACAAGTGCTTAGTAACTTTTGTTATTTTTTAAATATATTTTATTTATTGATTGATAATTTCATATATGTACATAATGAATTTTTATCACATTAACTCTTACAAATTTATCTGCCTCTCACTATATCTTGAACCCCTTTTTCCTCTAGGTCCTTTCTCTATTCATTGCCATTTTTATTTATTTGTTTGTTTTTAATAACCCACTGAGTTTAATTAGGGACTCCCTCATGTACACACAAACCTGAGAGTATATACTCAATCATGAGCAGCTTACTAGTACCTATATTCTTGTAGAAAATATGATTCTCTCTTCCAGTAGTCTCTACCAATTGCTACTTAGTAAGGCTTGGGACCTCATTTATTTTTCTTTCATCCATGTGTGACCGTTAGAGGCTATATCATGTAAGTCTTGCATAAATAGCCACAGGTAAGCACTCACCTTTAAAAAAATCAATCATAGTAATCTTCCCATCAAAAATTTTAATGTAAAGAGAGTCAAAGGAATGCCCTGAATCAAAACTGTTTTGTCTCTGTATTTACACTTAAAAGCATCCTTATATTTTTTACTGTAAAAAAAGTATTCATAAAAGTGTCCTTCCAGCTCTATGCTGGAAGTGTGAGTGGGTGGGTTGGTGAGCAGGGTGACGGGAGAGGAAATAGGGTGTTTTCAGGGCAGGGAGGTGGGACCAGGTAAAGGGATAACATTTGAAATGTAAATAAAATATCTAATAAACACAAAGAGGTATAAAGGAAAAAAATGTTTCACTGGTAGATAGTGGCTAAGTTTCACGCATTTTTGATATTAAGATCATAGGTCAAGGAATGAGACTCAGAATGGAGCTGGATTCACTTTTCATATAAGTAACAGTACATTAGGAACTGGCCCACATTTGCCTAACCCTGAAAATACAGACTAAATTTAACTTGGTGTGTTTTGTTCTTCCTTGGTCCTACAAATCCTTTTGGATCTCTTCATCAGTTCATCCAGATGATCCCCAGTACCCTCAGGAGTATCAACAACAAAAACAGTGGAAGATTTTACAAGGAGAAAAAGAGCTTCCCCTGTTTAAATTACACTGGGGAATATCAGATTGTACTAAGAAAAAAAGAATTTCAAAGAGAAAATGATTTGATCTCTCTTCAGAGGAGTACTAAGCTGATAATCCATGGTTAAAAACATTAATGATTCAAGGTATGTAAAGAATTTGGACATAACATTTTCAGACATGGAGTACTAAGCATATGGAATGCATTGAGCAAAATGACCATCAAAGAAAATAAATAAATGAGCTTAAGAAACAGATGTTTGTACATGAGGGAAAGGATTAAAGGAACAGAGAGCAGTCAGTGTGGGGAATTATGATAAAACTGGACAGCCTCTTTGAGCCACATGCTACTTTCAGTCCATCCATCTAAAATATAAATTGATATTTTTAATTAAATATGCCTCCCAAAGCCATTCCCTATGTCTTAACATACTTAGAAGTAAGCAGGTCTTGGCTTAGGACATAATTGACTTAGGTGTTCTAGTCTTTTGCTCATTAATGAAAAACACACACGCAATACTGCAAAGGACATGGGGAATACTTTCTGTAAGTCCTGCTATTCCTATAAAACCTAGTGTCTTATTAATGAAGCTGATGGATTAGCTTACCATTGCCTAAATATGCAAATACCTAATTTGAGCCAATCTCTATAATGATGTATCCCCCTCACTTAGTACTCTGAGAGATGCTTTCTTCTGAGATTTTGATTTAGGGCAGAACATCTTGGAGTCTTCATTACTTTCATTGTGATTCTCTTAGTAGTGATCCCATAAGGCTGCTGCAGACAATGGTTTTCTTTCCCTTTTTAACCTTTCTTACTTAAAAAGAAATCTATTGCTCCAGCTTGCACATCATGCCCATATACTGAAACTGAGGAAAGGACACTCTGGTTTTGTCTTTTCATCAGGCAACAATAATTCTAAGAAATTAATACAAAGCAGACACTACTGTTTTTCACATGTTAGCACATTTATCTTAATGAAAATACATAAGAGTCTGTGTCTTTGGCTACCTTTGGCACATAAGGGGTATGGGTGTACCCTTGACAGTGACCTTGACTGTGCTTCAGGGGCTGTATCAGCACATTCTGTAATTTAACACATTTATCCTTACCATTTTGAAAGATTATTTTTAATATTACTGTTAAATATTGAACTGTGCCCTCTCTCACAGTTCATATATTGAAGTCCTAACCTGTAGTTTTTCAGTATGTGGTCATATTTAGAAATAGGTTAATTGCAGATGTAATTAGTTAATGAAGTGATATTGTACTAGGGTAGAGCCTTAATTGTATGTTACTGTTCTCCTTACAGAGAGGAGAAAATCGAGCAGAGATACAGGCAGGGAAGTAAAGGCAGGGACAGGGATGTGCAACTATTTCCCATCAGACTCCAAATAACAACAACAAAAAAAGCTAACATGAGATTCATCAGAGAGACAAGCACTGGACATGATCTTTCTCTGTTGTAGCTCTTACAAAGAAATGCATATCAAATTTTTATCCTCAGACTCTTAGCATAAAACACTGCAAGAAAATATCTTATAAAAAGTAAAGTAAGACTAGGCTATCAATCCTAGAATATACCTGAAATAGTTATGTGGCCCCATTCTTCCAAAAAGAATGTTCTTCTTGACTTAGTGCTGGGATACCATGTTTGGAACCTAATGTCATCATGTTTACCATGTTTGCAACTATAAAGTGAATGATATCATTTATTTTATTGAAGAAACTGGGCATTGTCTGTCATGGTTGCATGGAACCTAATGTCAACATGTTTACCATGTTTGCAACTATAAAATGAATGATATCATTTATTTTATTGAAGAAACTGGGCATTGCCTGTCATGGTTGCAGTAACAGAGTTCAGATAGGAAAGTGGAAGTGTCCATATAGAGCTTATCCTGGCTCAATATTCTCCTCTAAAAAAAACTGGAGGTGCTCACTCATACAGTTAAAAAGTGGTTTTGCTTTTCAGAAAACTATAATTTTAATTTACCAAGATTGTATTATATAATCACTATTCCTGTCTTAGTTATGGTGTCTCTTGTTGTGAATAGACACTATGATCCCAGCAATTCTATTAAAGGAAAACTTTAAATTGGGGGCTAACTTATTGCTTCAGAGGTATAGTTCATTATTTCATGGTGGGAAACGTTAGAGCAGGTAGACATGATCTTGCAAAAATACCTGAGAGTTCTAGAGATGCATCTGCAGGCAGCAGGAAGAGAGTGATACTGGGCCTGGCTTGAGTATTTGAAACCTCAAAGCCTGTCCCCCAATGACACAGTGCCTCCAACAAAGCCATACCTCCTAATGGTGTTACTCATTTTGAACCTATGTGGGCCATTTTCATTCTAACAATGACAATATCAATACAAACAAAATTTTAAAAAAGAAACAAGATTAATTAACTTCTTCAAGAGCTAATAGATAATTTGGAATCGGTTGATTTTGTTAAATATTTCCATCTTAAGATTTTATGAGCTATGTTCATAGCAGCCTTATTTATAATAGCCAGAAGCTGGAAAGAAATGCGATGTCCCTCAAAAGAGGAATGGATACAGAAAATGTGGTACATTTACACAGTGGAGTACTACTCAGCTATTAAAAACAATGCACTTATGAAATTCCTAGGCAAATGGATAGATCTGCAGGGTATCATCCTGAGTGAGGTAATCCAGTCACAAAAGAACTCACATGATATGCACTCACTGATAAGTGGATATTAGCCCAGAAACTTAGAATACCCAAGGTACAATTTGCAAAACACATGAAACTTAAGAATGAAGACCAAAGTGTGGATACTTTGCCCCTTCTTAGAATTGGGAACAAAATACCTATGGAAGGTGTTACAGAGACAAAGTTTAGAGCTGAGATGAAAGGATGGACCATCCAGAAACTGCTCCACTTGGGGGTCCATCCATAATCAGCCACCAAATGCAGACACTATTGCATATGCCAGCAAGATTTTGCTGAAAAGACCCTGATATAGCTGTCTCTTGTGAGGCTATGCCAGTGCCTGGCAAACACAGAAGTGGATGCTCACAGTCAGCTATTGGATGGAA
>NC_034608.1:25919608-25926147 GCF_900095145.1 Mus pahari | reverse complement strand
ATATATATAATATATCCATATATATATGCAACATAATTTGTGCATAAAGGGAAACCATTAATTTGAAGGAGAGTCAGAAAGTCTATACAGAAGGATTTGGAGGGAAATTGGGGAAGGAAGAAATATAACTAAATTGTAATCTAAAAAATACTGAAAGAAAAAACTATGTGCATATGATATTTTAAGGCAAAAATATATTTATTCCTTGAGAATTTCATATAATTTATATTTTGGTCATATCTATACTTGTCTCAGCACTCTAACTAGTTCCCTCTCCATGTTTTCCCTCCAACATCAGTTTGATGGAGTTCTGTTTTTTTTTTTCTTTCTTTTTTTTAGCTTACTCTGTCTAATTAGTGCAGCCAGTAGTTGTGTGCATCATCCATGGTACGTGGACCATCTATCAGAAATCATATCTTTAAAGAACGTTAATGTACCTTCCCATATCAGATCGCTGCTTTGGTGGGGCTTTGCAATATCCCCCACATCCTCACTAGAAATTTGACTGGATTGATTTTTGAGTCAGTCTTGGGGATGCAGCCATATCATGCTATGAGTTCATGAGTGTAATGGCCCCATCGTGTCCAAAGGGTACAATGCAACTGCAATCATCCCCAGTGTCTGGTTTTAAAAACTTATTGCCATCTTCTCTGTGATGATGCCAGAATCCTGGTGGGTTTTGATATAGATGTATCAACTAGAGCTGAAAATTCATTAAATTATATATTTTTCACACTTTGACCAGTTATGAGTATCTATTTCTATTACCATCTATTGCAAATTGAAGCTTTACTTAGAAGACCTGAAAGATACACTTACCTATAGGCATAACAATAAATATTCATAAGTCAGTTTAACACAATATTCACTCAGTAAAGTAGTTGTAGCATGCTACTTATCTTGGGCTTGTGAGCACCTGATCCTGTAGAGTAAGCCTATAAGCCAATCAGTAAACAATTGATTATCCTTATATCATTTGTGCCATTATTGCTCTAGTGAACATATCTTGCCAGACTGATCCTTATTGCAACTTGAAGAACTCACAGCTAGATAGACTATTGGAGACTTTTCTCCTCAGCAACGTGCCTGGTACATCCATCCAATGTTAAGGATGCCAATTCAGTTCATCATCAGAGTTTTACTTAATTTTCCCTTGTATTTCTTAGGATAATACGTTAGATAACATCTACCTTTTGCTTTTTAAGCACCTTGAAGCCCATTTAAATTCAATTCCCAGAAGCCCTTCTGTATTTAAAATATAATTCATTCCAATTCACGTTCAAACACAAAATAGATGGATGCCCTTTACATGTCTGAATATTCATAAATGTACATGGCCATGAAATTATACATGACACAAATCAAATGAAAACGTGTAATTGACATTCTTGGAATTAACTTGCCAATTTCTTCAAACTCAGATGCTTTCTTAGCATCAACTTTTTGTCTTAAATATTTCTTTTTCATATGGAATAGCACTGAATAAAAAATATATCACATTGAAAATACGATAGCTAGAAGTTCTTCATTCTTTTGCAAGATTAATGCTTCAATATGTTTAAATATTTTCACTAAGAATATTGAGTCATGAAAGTTTGATACTGACTAAAGTTTTCATGTTTAAACTTTAAGAAACAGACTGAAATTATTACAAGGACATGAGGGGTCACTGTCTTTATTATTCAGTGAAATCAAAGGATAGGGAGAATATTAATAGTGATGTTCAAGAAATTAAGCTCAGAATCTGCCTCCTAATATAGCTACTGGATATATATTTTAATTATTAAGAAGATATCATGATAAGTTTAATTTTCTCAGTAATATAACAAATATAACCATGGAAAAATAATGCCAGCGTCTTGTGGGAATAATTATATTTACAATGTACAAGTTGATTTTACTGGGAAACAGTGATATTTACTTAAAAATTCATGGACATGGACACACACACACACACACACACAAAGTAATAACATTTTAAAATAAAGTGACACAATATTAAGTAAAATAAAAATATTTGAGAGAATACCATTTCCTATTCCATTGAGGTAAGAGATGTATGTATGTATGTATGTATGTATGTATGTATGTATGTATGTATGCATGCATGCATATATGCATGTATGCATACCAGGCATCCTTCTAAGCACTTTATGTACAGTTTTCAGGGTGCTTATGATATGAACATGTTCACAGAATCATAATATCCTGTTAACACTCGCTACTAACATGAGACATATTATTTTCAACCAGATTGTCGCGTCAACATCATACTCACATTTTACAGAAGGGAAATGGACCCTTAATGGTAAGATCATTTATCTTTCTTCATGAGTTTCATGATTATGGTAATTAGCATTTGTAGCAGTAACAATGATGTATGCTGAACTCTTAGCACTAACTGGGGATACTTGTACTTAAATTTCTAGATTTCCACTTCCTTTCACTGTTTAATGGGTTTCTCTTATGCTCCACAGCTTTCGTCTTTGGATGTGTGTTCTCCGCTTCTGAGGCATGAGCAATTAGGAATCCTTAGTTATTCAATTCATCATAAATTTACTCTAGACTCAGTTCTTAGTGTACTTAGGGAATATTTGATAAAAGACAAAGCTAAATGTGACTGTGTAGCACATGTTTTCCCAGGGCCAAAAGCAAATGTGCTATGTTCACTAACATCTCTGGAATGGGAGTAAATATGTGCTTTGATTTAAATAGCTTAAAAATATTTATGCAAATTCATAGAACACTCCTTGTGAGTCAGACATTGCTATGTAACATTACATTAACATACCCATACTTCTATGTAATTCTCTAAGGTAGGAAGAGAGAGAACATCCATTGCACATTTTCAGAATCTGAGACAGAACGTTACAAACTTATCCAGTAACATAACTAAGTGGGAGAGACCAGAGAAAAGCCAGAAAACTCACCATAATCACAGATGGGAGAAGGGGGTCTGAGACACTTCTTTAAATAATGAACTCTCCCACATTTACAAGAAGAAGAAGAAGAAGAAGAAGAAGAAGAAGAAGAAGAAGAAGAAGAAGAAGAAGAAGAAGAAGAAGAAGAAGAAAGCATTTCCCAGAAATTAGTTGAGTTGAACAGGAAAACAGAACATGATATAAAATATCAGAGAATGTTTGGCAGGTATTTAAAGAGAGTGGGCTTCTATCTCCCCACCTTTATAGTAAGCAACTTGAGTCCCCACCAGCAAGAATGAAAAGCTTTCAAAGATGTGACAGGTTATATTGGCACATTCTCTTTGATGCTCACTATGTCCAAGTAAACAGACTGAGGTAGGGCACAAAGTAGGACACATACAATCACATAGCACATGCTAGTTTTATACAGACGCCAATATAGACATTTAAAACACATGAAAGGTAAGATTTGGTTTCTAGGGATGAATCTTGGATGATACCCCACTGGGAAGGAACAAAGCAGAGCCTGAGTCTCACCTTATTAGTTCTAGGTTCATTGTCCTTGGGTTCTGATCTCTGCTAGTGTTGTATCAAGTACATTCTCAAACTCATGGATAAAGTCACACTTAACTTTTGTTTTTCTATAAATAACAAATATGAGTATACATTAGAAATACTTTAAAACATCTTATTTTTATTTTCAAAAATAAACACAAAAAATGACCTATATAAAATATCCTTACTAGAAGTTGATATATACTTATCTGTGCCATTAGAGGTAGAATATGTAGCATGCATCTACAATAAAACTACATAGGCTTTGTTTGATGTTGACATTGTACTTAAATTTATTATATGAATATGTCATCATTATATAAGAATTATAAAAATATAATCTCTCCACTAAAATAAATAATAGAACATTAAGGTAGGATATATATGTTGGCATTTTACATACATAGTTTTACACCAACGAAGACATAGCTGTGTTCTTTCTCATTCAGTACTCATAAACAATGTAGACATTCATTATTAAATATAGATAAAATATATGTGTATATAACTTATACAAAATATTATAAATAAAATGCATGTATAAAGTATAAAATGTAACTTATACTTATATAATTGATTACATACCAATTATCATGTATTTGTCCAAAATCTAATTTCACCGTATTGTCATGACATCAAACTAAGTGTAAAGTTTCAATTCGTCCTTGAATCCTGGAAATCGGTCTGTATTCCTACTCATTGTGACTTTTTTATCCATGTCTTCCAAACTATTTGCATTCTATCCATGTTGTAAACTATACAGTAAACTATTATTTAAAATTAAATCTTGGGACACAAATATATATTGATAGACAAGAAGATAATTGTCATCTTCATTTGCCTTATGAATATATATCCATCTGACCCATAATATAGGTAAAATATTTACCATTGTATTTTATCAGACATTAGAGTAACATACATTTTTTTCCTGATAAGAATATTGGCACCTATGAGGTCATTTCCAAGGGATGTAACGATAAGATCATAGTTCTACAGTTATTTTCTTCATTTCTCCTCCACTAGCTTTGGTTGAGGTGAGGTAGCTCTTATAAATTTTTGGAGCATGAATTGATTGAGGTTGGTTCAGACCATACATCTTCTCCAATAGCACTTAGTGGTTCAAAGTCAAAACATAAAATTGCCCTAAAATAAAATGTACTTTGTGAGACGTTAAACACAAGGTGACTTTCATTCCAAGATCTAATTATGAGAAAGTGTCACTTTATATTTAGCTATATAGAAAAATAAAAATGGTCAGTAGATATCTGGAGAAGCTAGTGTTATTGTTGTAAGGCTTTTAAAAGCCACTGTGCCTTCCAGTCATCCAGACAGTGTGTTCATCTTTGTCCCTGCATTATCTCTGGTACAAAGTCATGGGATTTGGGGAAGGATGCAGTGCAAACTGATGTGAGGCTTCCCTTACCTTCTGGGAGCCTGTAGCCTAGAAAAAATATCACCGTGCACTCCATATCCATGTGACTATTTGAGTCAGTACACATTAACAGAAAACTGCAGCAAAGTGCATAGAGTTTTGTGTTACCTTTCCCTGAGTGGTTTAACTGAGGCCATAAGGGTCAGGACAGGAGATTGGGCTCATGACTCACAGCCTGTGATGCTGTTGTGTGCTAGCAAACATTTTCTCACCAGTGTGATGAATAAGTTACATCACATTCCCATTGTTAATGCCATCTACCTCAAAATATGTAAAAATTATGAGTAAGTATGTGGGAAAAGATCGTGAATCACATGTTAGTTACATAAATAGGTGAGTTTAAAGGTACTCTGTGAAATTCAGGCATTTCTTTGTTCAGATTGCATCAGGGCACATGGAACTGCAATGTTCTTGTTCTTGTGATTCCAATTTTTCTAACAAAGGTTTGCTCCTTTTTGAATGCAAGTTCTAAGGCACATGTTGTATAAGTTTGTACAAGTCACCAGCCTCCATCTGTCCAGTGTGAACCATAAGACTTAGGCTGAGGAATAAGTTATTTATGTAGGAAAAACTCACCACCTACAGAGTTACCAAATTAGATCATGAATATATTGATTCATGGACTAAGAAACAATGTCAGATAAGCAACACTTAAGACATCAACAAGCACTCTACTGAAAAAAAAAATGATGCAATGCTTAATCTAGATGACAAGAATGCACAGATTCCATATATTGGGTCCAGCAGCACAGGTTGATGGATCTTCAGACTACATCTTGTACATGTACTAGGAGATAATCAGGACACACTCCCCAGCTCTCCCTAACCTCAAGGATCTTGGTGTACCAGATCCATCTAGACCCATGCTTTATAAAGTAGTGTTCTCTCATGACGGCATCAACCATTTACCTCCACTTTTGACAGCACGGTGACTTGGTTGTGAGTCAACAATTGGGATTTTTTAAAACCTTTCCTAGATGGTCTGGTCTGTACTTACTATACAAACTGGACTGTGTGAGGATTATAAATATTATTCAGAAAGACTGTATGGGAAGGGGACTGGATTGATGGTTTATTCACTAAGAGCACTGGCAACTCTCTCAGAGGACTTAGGTGAGATTCCCAGCATCCAAATGATAGCCTATGAACTGCTGTAACTGCAGTTACAGGGGTCTCACACTCTATTTGGCCTCTGTGGGCACCAGATATTCATGTGGTATACAAACTTATATGCAGACAAATCACTTCCTGCACAAAAATAAATAAAAACAATTATAATGATTATATGAAAATCAAAGAACCCTTACCTGACACTGGTCATAAATACCAAGTAAAATCAAGTAATGTTCTTGATTTAAGGTGGGTAAAATTGGCACCTCATGTGAATTCATTGCTATCCAATAAGTTCTCACATTATAGAAAAATGCAAGCACACCATCTATATTACTGGAATAGCTTACCATGACAATTCACTTTAATATGAATTGTTCATATTCATAATGATATATACACACACATATGGGACATAAAGACACACAGTATGTGTGTGTGAAAGAGAGAGACTGAGAGAGAGAGAGAGAGAGAGAGAGAAAGAGAGAGAGAGAGAGAGAGAGAGAGAGAGAGAGAGA
>NC_034608.1:25912284-25919563 GCF_900095145.1 Mus pahari | reverse complement strand
AGAGAGAGAGAGAGAGAGGAGAGGAAAAATTCAGAGACAAAGACTCTGAGAGAGGACATGATGTATGTTAAGTGTTTTTATGTTATGTGTATCTGTGTTTTTTAAAGCTTTGCCTTTAAAAAAAATGAATGTCATGTGCACAGCAAGTCTAAGCAGAAGCTGCAAATCCCTTCCCTTTTACAGCCATCCAAACACAGGCAAACACCTTCTGTTATCATTACCACACACCATGGTGAAAATTTAAACATGAACTGACACACAGCTGTTACACAAGCTCACAGTATACATGAGGGTTCATCCCCAGCTTTGTGCACTACATCACCTTTCCCAAGAAGCATAGTGATTTGTCCACCATGTTAGTACCACCAAGCATTTACTCCTTCGGAATCCTCTGTTCTCTAATGGTTCTTCTGTTCTTCTTTCACCCCTGAACATTTTTCTGTTTTTTATTTCACTTTTTATGTCTGCCATGCCTTTCATATCACACAGGGTATAATCTTTCCAAATTGTCAAATTTAATTGGTAATATAGGATTAAAGAATCCTTGGTATCTTGAGTTGTTTAATAATTTACTTAGAATTTCATATTTCATATCAGCATTTATGAGATCATCGATTTTAATACTTCAAAGGACATTATATGAGTTACATAGACATTGCTATGGCCAAATCACCTGACATAGACGTGTTACAGAAAAAAAATAGTTATTTTGTCTCAAAATATTCAGTCTTTTATGGTAAGAAAAACATGACAACCAATCTTAGTTAATATCAGTCGAGAAGAAATGAAGGCCTTATTGGTTTTTCCTTCCCATCTCCTGGCATCCTGCCACTCACATTCAGGGTGTGTATTCCTCTCTGGGAATACGTTTACAGAATCACTCTGATATGTGACTCATTCTCCTCCCTGATTTTAAATTCAATCAAGTCAACAATGAAGATCAATGACCATAAACATTATGGTTGTTTCCAGGTTTTGACAACAATAATATCTAGGTTCAGGTTGTATGATCATAAATTCCCAGATGCCTTGAGGCTCAGTGACTGAACAGTAATAAGAGCATTTCAGTTTTTGAAAACTCTGTTAAACTCTTTCCTAGAGTAGCCAAGCTATTCTTCATTCCCACATCAAATGATCTAGAGCTAATGTCACTGTACATTCTCATCAGTAATTGATCATGTTAGCTAGTGGATATATGGCCTTGTAATGAGGATATTATCTAATAACTTTAATTAATTACTTTAATTACTTTATTTATTTCATTAATTAAATATTAATTTAATTACTTTAATTCATATTCTTCAGCATATGTGGTATAGTGCAACCAGTATATACCTTATTGTTGTGGGGTAGTCATGTGGGTTGTTTTCTTATTGTGTTCAGCAATTTTGTATATCTTGGCCAACACATTTATATTAGATGTTGTTCTGGAAGTGTTTTTTCTAAACTTTACCTTGATATGTTGTCCCTCGACATTGTCTTTCATAGAACAAAAGTTGTATTTTAATAATGTCATGCTTATTAATTATTTTTTTCTGAAATTTAATGTTTGAGTTTAACAGAAAATTCATAAATGTAAAAATAGATATCTAGCTGATGTTATCATGGGGAATTGCAGCTTCACATCTTCATTTAGTAGCATAAATTTTTTATTAACGCAAGGAAGAAACATGCACATATATGAATATGTGTTTACATGTGTGTGTTGGCTTCAGGCTATCTGATTATTCCAGCACCATTTGTTGAAATTCACCTTCCCTCGACTTCCTGTCTTTACTCCTTTGCCAGCTTTGTTCTTCTATGTCTATTCCCAGGATCTCTCTTCTATTGTACTGATTTGCATATTCTCTCAACAGCTCCACCCTGTTTACAAGAAGCCTCAACATTAGAAACTGTCAGAACTACAACATTGTTCTTCACATAATTCTGCTTCTATCCAGTTTTGAGGAATACTATTTAATGGTTACTCAATTTACTCCTGCAAATTGAGAGGAGAAAGGAAATAGAAGAAGAAAAAAAAAAAAAAAAACTGTCATGACTGGTGATGGAAACTGATCTCAAAACTCTAAATTCAGAAATAATTGAAATTTGAAGATCTTGAAAAGTCAGTGTTCTGAAACCTAGAAACTAGGAAGGTAATGGTTAGTAGTGCCACCGAAGACAGCATTGAAAAAAAATAAATAAGCCCTGATCTTTTACCTTCTTCAATTTCACTTTTTGTCTTCCCTTCTTTTCTTCCTTCTCTTTTCTCTCTTTACTAGCCCTCCTCTTCCTCCTTCTTTTCCTTCTCTCCTTCACATTGATTCATTACAAGAAGTCACTTGTTAAGAAATAGTGAAAGATAAAACTCAGACTGGTTTCCAGGAGGAATGTGGTATGATGGTATGCTGCTGAGCGCAGGAGAGGAAAAGCAGATGAACCACTGACATTGTCTTAGAGGATGGAGAACATCTGCTTCCTTCTCAGGATTCTTGGCACGTGAAATGTGCATAATAATTCATCTACTGAGTTACTGCTCACTCGTTCTGTCCAGATATAGTTTCTTTCTCCTGCTTTTACTCAATAGAGACAATGGCTGATGCCTCGTGAAGCCACTGGAGGGGTCTACTTCCTCTCATCAATTTCACCACCTCACCAAAACCTCAGACTCCCCAGGGTTCCTACCTTCTTCAATGTGCTCTGTACAAGTGCAGAGTGGCTCTGTGAGTATTTCTGGACCATTCTCACTGTTACAAGCAAACGTAGATGTTCCTGGAAAAGAACGACCTAAGTAAGCAATATTTTTTTGAATCATGAGCTGCTAATAGGTCAGTAAACAAGATTTATTAAATACAGCTGCACTCGTGTGGGCTAGGGGGATATGCAGATCTGAAATCTGAAAAGTAAGGGGGATTAAGAGAGTTTCAATTAAAGTCTGCTAAGTAGGAAAAACTCAATTAGATGAAAGTAGTGTATCTGTTCAAGTGAAAATGGGTGGGTAGAAATTTAAGTGAGGATTTGAGCTGGGCTCTGTCTAGTGTTCATTGTTCTTATGAAGCCACAGAAGCAGAAATAGATCAGACACAGGCGCATGTGATGTTTTGATGTTAGATCAAAACACATGATAGAAATGATGTTTTACCTAATCAAGAAAGGATCATGAGGAAGGAGTTAGATGTGTATCTGAGCTAAATCAGCATAGTGACTGTGGGCTCTGATCTCACAATATCCAAGAGTTCTGTATCCATAAGCATACCAAAGAATCTATCTGTACCTCATATATAAGGAGGGTATGTTTCTGAGTAATTAACTAATTGTTAACCTGGCTAATAATGTTATATTTTTATTACATTTACTGACTGTGTTTATTTTGGGGCATATTCTTAGGAGATATGCTTGCCACTGAGAACCTGTAAAGAGTAGAAGACAACCTGAAAGTATCAGTTATTTCTGTCAAAATTAAGTTCTCATATTTTACAGCAAACACTAAGTTATTTGGTCCTGATTGGTATTTTTAAAGGGATTATAGTATTTGTAAATTTTTGCATAGTCTTCATTAGTGAATTGTATGTGTGTGTGCATGTGTGCATGTGTGTGTGTGTGTGTGTGTGTGTATGTGTGTTTCTAAGTGTGAGTGGGTGTCATGCATGTGTGTGCACATGAAATTCGAGGATACGACATTGATATCAGGTGTACTCTTTGGTTGCTATCTACATTATATTTTAAGGTAAGGTCTCTTGTTTGACAACACAGCACACCGATTCTACTAGTCTATCTAGCCAGCTTATTCCTGGAATCTCCTGTCTCTGCCTCTCCAGTTCTGTCATGTCAGGGGCTCCCACATCCACCTGCCATTGACATTGGTGATACTGAAGTTTGCAACCTAGTGCTTTAACTGCTGACCCAGAGTGTAATTTTACTTGTAGTATAACTGTTCAATTCAATGAGTGTTATTACTATTTACCTTTTCTGAATTTCTGTCTGGAATTTTCTAGCTTCACCCCCTCTCACACCTAACTAACTCAAAACATTACATATGGATTGATGACCATCCAAAACTAGATGGTCTGCCAGTTGCTTACCAACATTTCTTCAGTGCAATTCAATCTTTGTTGCATGCTATTCCAGATGTGCAACCTGTTTCAGCTCTGTTTTTATCACATATTATTTGTTATTGTTGTTGTTTAATCTCTTAAACTACCAGTTTTGAACATTAAATTTGTATTTTAAGGTCATATTGGCTATTTTTATGCTCCATTCTCAGCATATGTATTGTTGAGAATACATTTGACTACTTAGTATGTCAAATCCAATATAGAATTCTCAATTCATTAGCATAGCTTCTTTCATTGTTAGAGTTAACTATATCCATATAATAACTCCATCTTTTAGATAAATATGTACTGTTGCCTCCCCCAGCCTGGAAAGGCTGACTTTGCCCTTGCTGCCACTGAGCCTGAGACCACCTGGAGTGTGGCCTTCCGACCTAGATGGCTCTATTGTTCTAAACATGCCTGCTCTTCTCCAAGACACTACTACCTGCTGAGAGACTCTTGAGATATTCTGGAGACAGCATCCTGAAGATAACCTACAATACAGGCTTGCACCTGTAGGACAGGCACCAAGAATGGATTGATGGGGGATGGGCCTCCCCCTCTTTATAAGCACAGACTCTTAGTAAAATTTAAGAACCCTTAAACAGAAAATCATGTCTCAGCATCCATTATTTCTCTTGCCCTTTTCTCCCATACAGCTCCTGCCTCCCACTCAGGAACCCAGTTAGTATGGCCACAGGTGGCTACAATGCACCAGCACTTATTTGCTTCTTCTTTTTTTAGTTGTTTTGTTTTGTTTTTGTTTTTTTCTTCATTAGTTCATTGTCTATAATCTTCTTGACACTGTGGGTGCTGGAAATTTATGAACAATGTATAATATTCTCCAGGGAGACTTTGGAGCAACATAGTTTACTAATGAAAATTGTGAGAATACTGAGTTATTCCAGTAAACAAATGTACAAAGACATGCTTGAAGTCTACTTAAAGGAGAACGTGGGCCTACATGCACTTAATAATCTCTTGCACATGCTTACAGTGTAGACAAATTACTAGGGAATCAGTACTACCTTACATGTTGGATGCTAGCTTTATATTTTCCAATGAGAAATCTATTGAGAAGTGGTAATTTGCTGAAGTAAGAATTTTATTATAATTCTAAATAGGTTAGACAAATATAAACAACATATAATTTCACAGTGAAGAAAGGAGAGTTCAGGAAGGGATAAGACATATTACTGACAGGCTTCACTGAAATGGTTGATTCAGAGACATTAATTGATAATACATATTTATCAATTAGGAAAATGTACAAATCATGAGACTGAGGATAAACTGTTCAGCAAGTCCAATGATTGGCTCTTTAAATGAGTCTATGACATAAACATTTTGAGAAATAAAGTAAAATAACTCAAGTTGTCCTAAATTTTTTCCTGTGAAAATCGAAGATAGTCATTATTATGAAGCAGTTGGCAAAAATATTAAAACAAGAACTCATCTGTAATGGATTTTATTCAGAGCTTCATTTCTTAAAATGTTGCCATAATTCAGGCGATCTTGAGTCAGGAGACAGCTGGAATTGATAATAGGACTGCTCAAGCCTGTCATTAGTTCTGCAATATTAGCTTAAAATTAGTGTGGGGAGAATGCAAAGTTCATGCAGATTTTTGGTTCAATTCCTTACAGTGCATAAAAGATGAAACAACATCTTTTATAAATTACAGGAACTTGTGTTATTCAGAACACAGCAGTCTCCATTTTTAAATGTACTGGTAGAAAGTATAATTTGGTAAGTGTATAGAAATATGCTAGTCATATTTTAATCTAATTATAAAACATATTAATTCTTCAAAATAAAAATTTTCTCTAAAATAAATAGGCTTTCACTGGATTATTATATAAAGATTCACTCCAGAGTGTTTATATACCTTTAGGAAAAGCTACATTCTTCCTTCTTCGCTTCCTCTCAGGTTGCTAAGGTGAAATATCCCCACTGAAGCAACTCAAGGGGAAGGGAAAGGGTCTATTTTAAATCATAGGTCTGCATGTCAGACAAACTCTAGTTTCATACCAGAGGAGTCAAGTCTTCAGGATCATTGCGAGTATAATCAGAGACATCAAGGAAAAATGAATAATAATTTCCATATCCTTACTTATACTTTATACAGTGTTGGGTACTGTGCCTAGGGAATAGTCCTTACTACAGTGAAGATGTGTCTTTCAATACCTACTCACATAATCAGTGCTGTTTTTCAATCATATGCCCAGCAACCCATTTCCCATACAACTCTGGATTTTGTGAAATAAAAAATTAACCCTAACCAATAAACAATCTATTGCATAAATTAGATAAATTAACTATGTGTAGCAACTTTGACTTTCAATAAGTTGATATGTCACCCATTATATGTCATCAGTTACAACCAGATTAAACATACGCTAGGACCATGTCATTCCTTCAAAGGCCAGGGTCTCAGATTGGATGCACCCATCTTGGATAACACTAGACAAACATTTATATGCAAACTAGAGGCTTAACAAAAGATCTTAATTTTTCCAAGCCACACCACACAATCACATTTGATATTTTAGGAAGAGAACAGGAAACATTAGCTGTTCAATAAAATAAAAAACAACATATAGGTTACATTGCTTTTTTATGTTGACCCAATTAATACCAATATATGAGCTGTATTGAAATTTCAAAGAAATGCTGTGTAATACACCAGTATACCACACACACACACACACACACACACACACACACACACACACATGTGTGTGTGTATATATATATATATATGTATATGTATATGTATATATGACTTAAAATAGTTACATCAACCTTCATAACAAACTATTCTTATCTGTCTGATTATTATCTTGTATATTGTCTCTTTTACTATCTGTATCCTTTTTATTGATATCTTAAAGGACTAAGATTAAGGCACATGTTTTAATTAACAGAATTGTTGATTCAATTAAACCTCTAAGGCTTCAGTTTTATTTATAAATTATTTATGTATATTTTCAGTGCAGCATTTCTGTTAGGGATTGAGATATTCACAAACACATGGTTATAACAATAAGTCTTTAAGAATCACTTTGCAGCCGGGCGTCACGCCTTTAATCCTAGCACTTGGGAGGCAGAGGCAGGCGATTTTCTGAGTTTGAGGGGCCAGCCTGGTCTACAGAGTGAGTTCCAGGACAGCCAGGGCTCTACAGAGAAACCCTGTCTCGAAAAAAAC
>NC_034608.1:25910261-25912264 GCF_900095145.1 Mus pahari | reverse complement strand
AAAAAAAAAAAAAAAAAAAAAAAAAAAAAAAAAAAAAAAAAAAAAAAAAAAAAAAAAAAAAGAATCACTTTGATTCTATATTCACTTAGAAGAATAAAAGTGGGGTATTTCCCCTAGAGACTATGACCTATCAAGTCACAGTTTCTTAGCCCTGTCAATGATGCTAGATGTGGAATTATTCTTGTGGATTCTGCCTGAAATTTGAGCAGAAAGTCATTGGTTCTTCCATAACATTTGTGCTGTTATTGCACTCATGAATTGTCTTGCCAGGATTGTCATTATTGTAGCTTACAGGATTCACAGCTTGATGACTGATGTTTTGCAGATGGCTCAGGATTGAACTCGTGACATTTAGAAGGGCAGGCAGTGCTGTTGACCACTGAGCCATCTCCCCAGCCTTGATGATGTCTTTTTATACATAAAAGCATGACTAAATTGTCCAGTAGGATTGAAGCTTCCAGGTAAGTGCCAGCTTGGTTTCTTCAGGTTCTTTGGCTCAACTAGGTGGTGTCCTTAGGAATAGGATCTTGCTGTCTAGTTTTAGGGGGAGCTAATCAAAAAACATTATAGTAGTCTTTAATGTTTGGAGGTTCATGGACCTTACTGGTCAATGCATCCTAAATAAACTAATAAAAAATCTTTCTGCAAGAAAAAGTAACTAATTAATTATTATCATTGATCATTTTCCCCCTGCCTTTTAACCTGTGTTGTTATATAATAAAGGTACTTTATCCTGTTATAAGACAACTCTATTGTATGTGATTATAAGATAGTTACTTTTCTACTGCTCAGGGAAGATACCTAACAATGTAAACTTAAGATGAAAGAGTTTATTGTGATTTACAATTTGGAGGGTTGAGTTTATTAACATCATGGCAGACAGTATGGCAGCAGGGAGGCAGGCATGGGGCTTGATCTATAACAGACACCTTAAATTCTTAGCTGTATGCACATGCAAGGGACAAAGCAGGGAAGAGAGAGAGAGAGACAGAGAGACAGAGACTTGGAAACCATGGGCTTTTGGATCTCAAATATCATTCCCAGTGTCACACCTCCATCAAAGAGGTAATACATGCTATACCCTTTGCCTTCTCAAAGGGCTCCACCACCTGGGTGGGTCCAAGCATTCATAAATATGAGGCAATGAGGTTCCTTCTCATTCTAACCACTGCAGCAACTATTTTAGAAAATGTCTACTCTAGGTTTCCATGTAGCTTTGAAAATGTCTTTAGTGTTATTTGTCCCTCTCTGTATATTTTCTTCTACCCTGCTTCCTCATTCCACACCCCATTAACCTCTCCATTACTTCATCATTTTCCTTTTGCCTTTTTATCACTTCATTCTATATTTCCTCTCTTGAAACATTCCCAAATTGAGATCCAGCTCAGGAGGAAGCCCAAAGGCCTGACACTATTACTTTTGCTATGGTGTGCTTACAAATATGGGCCTATCATGACTACTTTCTGAAAGGCCCAACAAGCAGCCGAGAGATTCAGATAGAGATATTTACACCCAACCAATGGACAGAAGCTGCTGACCCCAGTGTTTGAATTAGGGAAAATCTGGAAGAAGCTGAAGAGAAAGGCAACTCCATAGGAAGACCAGCAGTCTCAACTAACCTGGATACCTGGGATCTCTCAGACACTGAGCCACTAACCTGGTAGCATAAACCACTTGATATAAGGCTCCCAACATAAGACACAGCAGAGGACTTCCAGGTCTGGGTTTAGTCAGAGAAGATGCACCTAACCCTCAAGAGACTTGAGACCCCAGGGAGTGGAGAGGTATTGTGGGGTTGGGGACATCTTTTTGGAGACAGGGGTTTGGGGAGGAAGTATAGGATGTGGAACAGCTGGAGAATAGACTGGGAGGGGGATAAAGTTTGGTGTGTAAAAAAAGATTAAAGTATAACAAAAAAGGAAAGGAAAGAAAGAAAGAAAGAAAGAAAGAAAGAAAGAAAGAAAGAAAGAAAGAAAGAAAGAAAGAAAGAAAGAAAGGGAGAG
>NC_034608.1:25907785-25910201 GCF_900095145.1 Mus pahari | reverse complement strand
GAAGGGAAGGGAAGGGAAGGGAAGGGAAGGGAAGGGAAGGGAAGGGAAGGGAAGGGAAGAGAAGGGAAGGGAAAGAAAAAAATGAGAAAAATTCCCAACCTAGAGTTTCTTATTCATTTATTGACTATTATTGTTATTCCAATCAAAGCATACATATATGCAGATTCAATGCTAAAGTCTACAAAGGAGAAAATAATTAACATTTCTTGTCTATGCCTAGGTAACTTCATAAGCAATGATTATTTCTGGCTTATTTTGATTTTTAACACAGAGATTGTCAACTGATTAAAATGCTGAGAGTAAGAGACAATACTCAGCCCTAAGTAGGAGTCTACACCATATCTTTTCCTCCAAGTCTCAAGTATCGCTAAGGAAAGAAGATGGAGTAGAAAGGTTGTGAGAGCCAGTAGCGCATGACTACAAGGAACAAGGTTTTTTACAAGGTTTTGTCTTGATTGTTTGTCAAGCAAGACAAAATTCACAGCATGGAGAGTGTAGTTGAACCACAAATACCACTGTAAGCAAAGGTGCTCTTGGAATTTTATAGTTGCTAGGAGAGGAAGAATCAAATTTCTTGAAGGGTATGACCCCTTATAGGTCAGTAACACTGAACTGGATAGCCATACACAAGTGTACATGAGCAGTAGGAACTGAACTTAGAGGACTGTTCTTTATAAAGGGTTAGGATATAAAGTTTGGTGTGTACAGAAGTAGGTGGATATGGCAAGATTTGGTAAAGGGTAGTATTTCATGATGAATTCTAAATAATCTCAAGGCAATGTTCTACACACATTTTCCCCCTTAGTGCAAGATTACAATGATAAACTACATGGAATAATCTTTTTTATTATATACTTTCTTCATTTATATTTCAAATGCTATCCCCTTTCCTAGTTTCCTCTCTGAAAGTCCCCTATACCCTCTCCTTAATTCAGATGGACTCCATTAAAGTCCAGTAGCATAAGCAGATCTGGGAAGCATTGTATCTTTCAAGTACAGGCAAGATATAGCTGGATGTGGGACAGAATTGAAAACTCCAGAGCTCCAGAGCTTTGCTATGAGGTGGTCTCTGAAACCTCAGTGTGTATAACATGTTTTTCCGAGATCAAAGTGGTCTCACCTAGTTCTGTAGAATATCAGTGCCTGAAGACTAAGCATCTTCATTTTCAAGAACACAGAGGGACAGTTGAATCAAGGAGACTGAGAATGCAATAAATGCAAATAAAATATTATAAAGCAAAAAACTTTTATTATCCAAAATGACTAAAATCTTAAAATAGGTAAAGTGTGAATTGTTACACATGAATATTTATTAAAAATGAAATGACCCAATTTGAAATGCCATTTGACAGAGTCAGAAATTATCAAAAATAGATAAAGAACTCTGAAGACATAATCCCTGGGTTCCTTTCCCCTGTCTTTCTCTCTCTCTCTGTCTCTGTCTCTCTCTCTCTGTCTCTGTCTCTCTCTCTCTCTCTCTCTCTCTCTCTCTCTCTCTCTCTCTCCCTTGCTCTTTCTCTCTTGCTCTCTCTTGCTATCTTGCACTCATATTTGTTCTCTCTCTCCACAAGCAGATGCTTCTATATGGCATGTATTATATATTTCCCTATGCAAAATATACTGTATATAATGTATTGGCTATGTACCATTTAATTATTTAAATTTGAAAGTAGAAAGAACATTGAACAATTAGAGTTGAGCAAAACCAGGAAAGTAGAAAATGCAATTAAAAATTAGGAAAGCAAATGAACAAAGTGTTAGTACTGGGCTAGAATGAGCCATCTGTCATCTACAAGAGTCAGAAATAGTGTAGAATATGGAAACAATGTAATATATAAAGATAAATGGCTAAATGAACTACAGGAACAATTGAAAACATGAATGAAAGGAAGAAAAGCATAAATGTAAGTAAAACTAACAAAATTCTCCTCATTATGAACATATAAATAATAAGTTTACCTACATTCAGAAATGTAAACTACACACAGAGCTCAGGACAGTAGTTGTTTGCTGGTGGGAGAAAGGACATACGATAAGAGCAAAGTGTAATGAGTCTGCACTTTATACTTGGTGTAGTGACAAGTTTTAAACATTTTATTTATAAGTTAAAATATAATACATACAGCTTTGGTGTGTTACATATTATATTTCAATGCCTAATTTTGAGTAAAAAGTTATGCATTTAGACACTAGCAAAGAATCTGCACATAACTATATTTTTTACTTTTTGAGGGGCAGAAATATATCTAATTCTTACTTTGATGAAATTATATAAAACAGTTTTGGAATCTCTTTCTCTTTCTCTTTCTCTTTCTCTTTTATTTTCTCTTTCTCTTTCTCTTTCTCTTTCTCTTTCTCTTTCTCTTTCTCTTTCTCTTTCTCTTTCTCTTTCTCTTTCTCTTTCTCTTTCTCTTTC
>NC_034608.1:25898305-25907760 GCF_900095145.1 Mus pahari | reverse complement strand
TTCTCCTCCTCCTCCTCCTTCTCTTTCTCTTTCCTCCTCCTCCTCCTCCTCCTCTTCCTTCTTCCTCTTCTTCCTCTTCTTTGCAAATGTAGTAAGGTTTTATTAAGTAAGGGGATGCATCACAAATAGAAGCATGCAACCCAACTGAAAAGAACCTGGGATTTCCTGGGCAGTGGTGGAAGTGCAAGCCAGTCACAAAATCAGCCACTTCCTAACCCAAATGAAAATAGGGTCCTGTAAGAAATGGAGGGAACAAGTCTGACAGGGCTGTTTGTTGTTCCTGGAATTTTTAAATGATTTCCATGGAGTTTTAAAGATCTGGCCATACACTCAGGGTTGAGACTTCATAGCAGATGCTGCCCCCAAAAGATGGCTACGACTCTGAAAAGTTGGGATCTGTGAGGTGCCCATAGGTGAGGGCAACCGTGGAACACAGACAGCCTATAGGCACCGTTGGGTTCTCATGGGGTCTTGAGAATAAACTTTTCCTTGAAGCTCTCTGGATTGGTGTAGACAGCGGGGCTGAAGCCCTAGATTGCTGGGGCCTAGGATGTGTCAAAAGACGCCTCTGGACTCACAGGACCGGGAGCTGCCATAACCGCACAGAAACAGGACAAAAATCTGGACGCTCGACTCTGCCTTCTGATTTAGTTTTGGAATTTCAATGTTTTAAAAAAGTCTTTACTTCTCAGTATGTTCTGGTGAAATGCCCTTGCATGGGAACATAGATATTTGCTCTGTTAAAGAAAATTACACTGACAAAAAACGGAAGGAAATCAATTCAAGCTGAGTCATCATCAATAGTGAATCAGATGGACCACATCATATTCTCTCTATTAGTGAAGTTAGCAGAGGAATTAGGTATCCACTGATACCCCCGCTTATGTCTAAAATTTAATTCCAGTGTCACTTGTAAACTGCTGGGCTCAGAAATAATGACATAACGTTGATTTATTCAGATTAATGTGATCTTAATTAAATGGTGCATATATTTTCATTAGAAATCAAGCTGAAAATGACTTTGAATACTTATTTGGCTGTTTTCATTTAAAATAAAACTATAAATCAGTCTGCCTCAAGTTCTGCAAAAAATGTGGATAATTGCTATAAATATGTGAAACCTCAAGATAAAAATTAATTAAGCATGGTGATGTAGTTTCTAAAGATGAGAGGAGGTGACAGTAAGGGCCTTTGACTGAATAATGTCCTTTGCAGAATATGTTCTGGTCTGATGTGGCTAATTCAAAATTCGCCCACAAACTGGATTCAAGCCACTTTATTTTTCTCTTATACAAGCCAAATGAAGAAATGAAAACTTGATGTTTGCTTACAGTTAAAAAATCTGCTTTACCTGCAGGTGTTTTGGGTATAGCTAAACACCAATAACAAACTGACTTTTAAGAAATCCACTGTGTAGAGAAATTATTCAAGAAATACACCAGATTCCTCAAAATTTCTATCTGCACATCAAAGAAAACATGATTCTGATTGAGGCAAGTATTTAAATTCAGTAATATAATTTATACCTATTAAAATATTAAGGAAGACTCAGATACCATACCTTGGAAATTACAGATGATGTAGAATAGGGCAGATAACTTATCTATTAAACCATATATTTTTTCCTAGAAACAGATTTTGACAGAGTTCTGACTTTTAAGAGAACCATATTATTACTTTGACTAGTGTAACTGTCAAGCGAGTGTAAAACCATGAGATAATTTACATTTTATTCCAATGTAAATTCACATTGGCTTTTTTTTTTTAACTTGAATACTTTCTCATGTAATTTCCAAATAAAATTAAAATATTTCTCCTGGATAACTATTTATTTAATTTAATTATTATATCTCTATTATATGTCTTTTTGCTAGGTAGACATTTTGACAAGTTACATTTACGTAAGGAAACATTGAAACACATTCATTAATCCTTTTAGTACAACATCTAATCATTGAAAATATATGAGCTCACTTCAAGGTGTCAGTTTAGTTTTTATCTCTTCTTTGTTTTTGGCCGCTTCACACTGCCCTTACTGGCTTTTATACTGAATAGTCTACTTAGAGAAAAAAAAAAATTATGGTTAGTGATAAAATATTGACTTTAGCCATGTATGTAATTTGTGTCTCATTCTGATAGCTATAGAATGCATAGAGTCTCCTGTCATGGTCCTCTAAGGACTGACAAATATTTCATGCAGAAAGAGCATCCAGTACATGGCTATAGACAGATAGCTGGTTTCCAGAGCACATTTTCTGAAGAGATTCCATTCTGATAAAATGCCACAGACACTATTTTATCTTCTTTATTCATCTTTGCATTTACTTGACTCTAGTGTCAAATCTTTTTTGCTGTATGCATCTACATGCAGTGAGCTTGCTTGTGTTTCACTATAAGAGTGTGTGTGTGTGTGTGTGTGTGTGTGTGTGTGTGCACATATACGTGCTTGTTTGTGCATGCATTGGATTGATATTATGTGCTTTCCTTGATAATCTCTACCTCATGTATTATGGGACCCTCTCTACCCCAGAGCTCCCTTACTTGGTCATTTTTCTGGCCATCTTATTCTGGGGGACCATCTATTTCTGCCTCAGGCATACTGAAGTTATAGGTGGGCAGCCTGTCCAGCCAGGCACTTACATTGATTCTGAGGATCCAAACTCCATCCTTTACAATTGTATAGTAAGTAATTTACCTTCCTGGCAAAATCCTCTAAATAAAATTTGAATTTGTCATTTTTATACTATATGTTAATATTTTATATTTTAAATGCAGGAAAAAGAGATATGAACTCCCTTTGAAGTATCTTCCATGTTATCCTGATTAAGATAACAATGTTGAATTTGTAAGAAAGGTTTTGCTGCTGTTCTGTGTAGTGAATATATCATTTTCAGCCCTGAGGAGGCTAATGGGGGAGGATTACCCTTGAAGGCATGTCTGAATAAGCTGTACAGTGAGTGGTAAGGTCACTCTGAGGTGTGTTGAAAACCTGTTTGAAATAAAAGAAAATAAAACAAGGCTTTTTTAAAATTATAATTGAGGGGAGGGAACCATCTGTGATAGATAGCTACTCCTGGTTGTCAACTTTACTACATGTGGAATGAACTACAATCCAGAAATGGAGGACACACCTGTGATCCTGATCTTGAGGCTGGAATATGATGGCTTCTGAATCAGATCTTGACATGGAGATCTTTAGGCACAGTAGACATGAAAAGCTTAGGCCTATGCAAGGTAGTATAAGCCTTTAGTCCCAGAAGCCTGTAGCAGGCAGATATCTGAGGTCAAGGCCAGCCTGGGCCAGAGCAAGTTCCATATCCAGGTATGGTGTTATACACCTTTAATCTTGGCTGTACCTTCTACTAGAGGCCTACATAGGGAGATTAGAGGAAGGAAGACTCACTCTTCTTCATATGCTTGCACTTACTTTACCAGCACATTTGTTGGAACCTACTTCTTCAGGATTCCAGCTTACACAGAAGACAGCTGAAACACCTAGTGTCTTAGTCAGGGTTTCTATTCCTGGACAAACATCATGACCAAGAAGCAAGTTGGGGAGGAAAGGGTTTATTTGGCTTACATTTCCATACTGCTTTTGATCACCAAAGGATGCAGGACTGGAACTCAAGCAGGTCAGAAAGCAGGAGCTGATGCAGAAGCCATGGAGGGATGTTCTTTACTGGCTTGCTTCCCCTGGCTTGCTCAGCCTGCTTTTTTATAGAATCCAAGACTACCAGCCCAGAGATGGTCCCACCCACAAGGAGTCTCCCCACCCTTGATCACTAATTGAGAAAATACCCCACAGCTGGATCTCATGGAGGCACTTCCCCAACTAAAGCTCCTTTCTCTGTGATAACTCCAGCTGTGTCAAGTTGACACAAAGTTAGCCAGTACACCTAGCCTCATAGGACTGAGGAACTTCTAGAATCTTGGACTTCCTATTCACAGCATCCCATCGTTGGGTTCACTGGACTGCAGATTGTAAGTCATTACATTAAATTCTCTTAATATATAAAGACATTCCATAAATTCTGGGACTCTAGAGAACCCTGACTAATATACTGTCACTTTTTTCTTTTTCTTTTTTCTTATTCTCTTTTCCCTTTTTATCTTCTATTCAGTCTGGTCTATCTTCGCATCAGTTCATCATCACTTTCCAATAAATACATTTCTGCTACAGGGTGATTCTTTTTATAATTCATGATTACTAAATTATTTAATTTTCTTTGGTATTATAGTCTTAAATTTGTGTATTTGAAGGTAGAGGTTTTATAATGGAATAATTTGCAGTGAAGCTGAGCAGGTTACAATATAAACTTATGATGTTACTACACAAAAGGAATAAACTTAAACTCAAAACTTTATAATACATGAGAAATGCATAAATCAATAATATCATAGCTTAAAACAGGACACTTAAAAGTATGGATTCTTTTTCAACTAAATAATTCATTGCTCTGGATTTTTATTACCTATATTATCTTACAAAATAATAGGTGTTGTGGGAAATCCTGAACCCTATAGGTTTTGTTATGTTGTCACCATGGTTTCATATAATTACTTATATTAATCCTCATTCATTTCTTTTACTTTTCTAAACATAGTATCATTTTTTTGTTATACATGTGTGCATATGTGAGTGGAAAGTTTGTGCATTATCTTCAGAGTGCAGATGCATCAGATTCCTTTGAATCTGGAATTACAGGTGGGTGTGTGCTACTGAACATGAGTGTTGACAATCTAACTCAGGTCTTCTGATAGAGCCACTAACAATCTTTCCCACTAAAGCATATCTCCAGCTCTCCCAGAGCTTTTGTATTAACTGATAAATCAATTCAATTGAGCAAGATATTTGTATTTTGGTAGAGTATCTGAAATGAATAAATATACAATCATACATTCATATTAATAAATGCAAAGTGATTGATACATCTAAAACATATATATTTATATAGATAAAGCTGATATACTCCTTAAGCAAGCACAATAAAACTGTTACTATTGTAGATTTATTTTTAAGTTTTTGCACATGCATTTATTATATATTGAGCGTGTTCTCTTTCATAATCTCTATCCTCTATTCTGTCTTTCAAATCTTGAGATGACTATATCATAATTTGCTTCATGCTACTTTTTAATAGGAAATAAATACTTTCCATTGTATAACACTGCATTCATATCCTGCATATTTTGTATTTTCAAGTTTTAATTTCTGACAGTTGCATACATTGTTTTATTTTGTGATTAAGATATTTCATCATTGCAGTGTTAATAACAAGTCTTCATTAAAATCATTGGAATACAATCATGTTGTTTCCATATAACTCTGTGGATCTGAATATTGAGATGACTTCTTTCAAAAATTTGCACTTACTTACACTGAAAGAAGGGATTTTTTTCACAAACGTGCCAAACGAACCAAAAATAGGAACTGAATTTTGATAATTTATTATCATTCCTAGAAAATGGTTTCTGAATACAAAATACAATTACTTTAATGTTTGGCTCTTTGCATAGCTTCTCATTGTACTATCCAAATGAATTTATACTCAGTGATTAATTAGCTTCTACTCTCATGAGATGTTCTAGAAAGGATCGGAGAATTGAGTAGAGAACAGTAATAAATTCCTGTTTATCTTGTTGCCCTAGGACTGCCCATTTAGCATTAAATTATGAAAAGAATGAATGGCTCTTTTTAAAGTAATTGTGCTGATATGGAATGGTGTAGCATGGATTGGACACAGTCTCCTTGGCTAGTGTCATTCAGGTCAGCAATATTCATCTGTCAAAGGTTGTCCTATTGCTTTGGTTTCTCACATAGCTCGTTTGTATGGCCAATCATGATGAACAGTGAGGTTCCTTTACTATGTGTGTCTGGACATGTGGGCAACAACTAAAGAGAGAGGAGTGTTAGGGATGTCTTTAATTGGAAAGGTGAAAGGGGAGTAAAGTATGTAAATACATTTTAATTTCACAAAGTATAAAAAAAGATTGAATCAAGATATATTTTTTCCATGTCTGATCTCTGGCCAAAAATACACACATGGTTCTAGCAATTTATACAGTATGTCATAATCAGTTGAAAATAAGGCTGAAAGGGAATTATAGCTATCCATCTAAAAAAAACATAAATGATATTTCAACATTGCTTGCGATTTAGTGACTACTAGTAGTTTATTGATGTGGTTTAAATGTGTTAAATGTAAACTATTAGAATATATTATAACACAACCTTCTTAATCTGCAAGTGACTTTCCATTAAATCCTCATTTATCACAAGACATTTGAGGACATTTCTGAACCGATCAATTTAGATGTCATCTAAGAAAAATAATACACAATCAGTTATTTTTCTCATCTGCATTAGCAATTATATTACATATAAATTGAAGTAAGATGACATGTTAATGCTCGTACAGGGTTCAAAAGGGAAAATAATATTTCTGCATTACCAACAGACATGATAGTATTATTTAAAGACTGCAAAATGATCTAAAGGGGTGTATTTGTGTGTGTTCATTTGTACAACTCTCAGGATGGATTCTGGTCATCATTTGAAAAGGCAAATGTTTTCTAACTGTCTTAACTTTTTTTTTCATTAATATGCCATTGTCCTAGCTTATTTACAGCTATTTCCTGACATGAATAAGCATATTATTTTAATATATCTATGTTTACTAGAGACCAGTTTAATAAGGAATCACCTGAGAAACAGTTTCACAATCAAAATGTCAATAGGGTTTGTTTATGTTTCTTTACATTTTAATTTTTGTAATTTTTATTATCTTATTAAATAATGTAATTTTTGATAGAGTAAGTGTTTGAGAGTCAGTGTTAATGTGTGTGTACCATATGCATCCAAGATTCTGAGAAGGACAGATGGTGGTGTTTGATGCCCTAAACTTTGAGTTATAGTTGACTGGGAAGTATATGGCCTCTTGGACTTGAATCTGGGTCCTCAAGAGGAGCAAGAAACACACAAAATTGTGCCTTCCCTACTCTGCTTTTCTTTTATATTTCTAAACCACACACACACACACACACACACACACACACACACACTCACTCAGTCACTCCTGCATACCATTTTCAAAGGAGTTATGAATACAGATGGATAAATCATAGAAATTATATGACTAAGATGTATTTATATTTAAATCTGGAATAAATATTAAAATTTCAGAATATGCATGTAATTGAAAGTAGGTATATAATAAATATAATATTTTAAATATTATTGATATAAATTGTGTGTGAAATATAATTAAGAAAAATAGATTCATAGCTACAGTTGCTGATCACTAAAAGAAAGACACTGATAAAATAATGATAGTGAAATATAGTTTCACATATAAAAAAAACTAATAAAAATCTGTAAAATCATCCAAAAATGAGTCCTTTTAGACAGAAAACTTGTTTTGCCTTTTATTATATCACTTGATGTTAACACTTGTCTTAGATTATGTCATGAATTAGGTTTAAGATTTTATATAATACTATCAAAGATGATAATAACCAAACTGGTGTTGAAATTTAAAAAAATATAAAAGTTTTAGAAGAAACAAATTGTTAAACTTATTTTAATATTTCTACAAATTTATGATGGTAAATTTTTCACACAGTCACCTAATTGACATTTAATCAAGCATACAGGAGTGTATGTTAAATATGAATTAATTACTGTGTGCTAAAATACTGCAATTTTATGGTGTGTAAACATGTAAGAACATTTCAGTTCCCACTTAATTACTCATTTCATAGACTGTAAATGTATGTTTACCTAACTATTTATTACCTCTCTATGGAAGGAGATTTTTTTTTATCTGTTTGATATGTATAACATAAAGTTAATTAGATGTCATCTTTCAACAATATGTAGAAAGTTGTACCTGATTTAACCCATCTGTGTCACTTCTGATTTAAGTCATCTTTCTGTAATACATGTGATGAGTATAATGTGAATATTAACTACTAAGAATGCACACACATATTGTACTTTTATTAACAATATGTGCATGGGAAATATTTTTAAATTGTGGGTTAAAATAGAAATGATCTCATTATAAAATTAATTTTTGAGAAATAAATATGATTAAATTACTTATGGAATGTGTAAGATACACAACTCTAGAAATATGTTGCCATACTAACATAACAATATACATCATCACTTTCTTTGTAGAATTAGCTTCCAAGTAACAGAAAAGAAGAAGGTTTCCTTTGAGCACCTTCTGAATATGGAAAAGAAAGCTTCTGTGTGTCCTAATTGAATGTGTGATTTTCCATGATTCTCATTGTAACTTCTCTGTGAAGACTTTCCAAATACTAATTTCTCTGTTTGGATTTTCCGTTCCGTGCTCAGTCTTCATGTAGGTACACGTCTTTTCCTATTATTTTCACTTCCTGTTACATATCTTGTTTTACATTCTGGAAATTTCTACATTGAATGAAACAGCTTATTACTGCATACATATCTAGAGTGTAGCCAGGGAAGATACAGTTCACAGAGCTCAAAAAGTCAACAAGCCGAAGGGCCCAAGTGAGGATGCCACAGTCCCACTTGGGAGGGAAAAGAAAGCAATCACAAGTGCGAAGGCAGGGACCTGGGATTGAATGTGGACAGGGGTTGGGGGTGGGAGGGGGAGAGGGAAACTTGATCTGGTATTGGGTGAGGGAAAAGGACTGAAGCCCTGATGGCCAGACAATGAAACATGCAACCCCAGGAGGTAGCAGATTCCAGGGACCCTCCAGAATGCACCAGAGACCTGGGAGGTGAGACACTCTCAGGACTCAAAGGGAGGGACCTCAGACAAAATGCCCGAAAGCAGGGAGAGGAAACTTGTAGAGCTCACCTCCATCAGGAAGACAGGGCATCATGTGAGAGAGAAGGTTGCCATTCCACAGACAAAACTCTGACCCATAATTGTTTCTGTCTGAAAGTCCTTCAGGGATGAAAATGGAGGGGAACCTGAGGAAAAGAAGGTTCAGCGACAGGCCCAAAGTGGAATCCAGCTCAAGGGGAGGTCCCAAAGCCTGACATTATTACTGAGGCTATGGAGAGCTCACAAAAAGGTATTTATCATTACTGCCCTCTGAAAGACCAAACAAGCAGCTGAAAGAGTCAGATGCAGATATTTGCACTCAACCAATGGACAGAAACTGCTGACTCCTGTCCTTGAATTATGGAAAAGCTAGAAGAAGCTGAGAAGGAGGGCAACCCTGTAGGAGAAACAACAGTCTCAATTAACCTGGATCCCGGAGAACTCTCAGACACTGGACCACCAGCCAGGCAGCATACACTAGCTGATACAGGGCTCCCAGTACATATATAGCAGAGGACTGACAGGTCTGGGTTTAGTCATAGAAAATGCATCTAACCTTCAAGAGACTGGTGACCCAGGAAGTTTAGAGGTCTGGCGGGGTCGGAGGTGGGTGGTGGGGACATCCTCGTGGAG
>NC_034608.1:25849718-25898275 GCF_900095145.1 Mus pahari | reverse complement strand
GTATGTGTGTGTGTCTGTGTGTCTGTGTGTCTGTGTGTGTGTCTGTGTGTGTGTGAATAAATTCTGGAGTGTAAAAAATAAGCAAATAAAAGACAGAGAGAGAGAGAGAGAGAGAGAGAGAGAGAGAGAGAGAGAGAGAGAGAGAGAGAGAGAGAGATACATACTAAGTTCCAACTAAATCTCCATTTTTTTGAAGGGGGGTTCGATTTTCCACATCAGGTTGTTACATGTATCTATCCCAAAGCCTATGAGGTTTGGTCTCAACAGTGACAATGTATGCACACTACAAAAATATTCAATTTGTCCCGATACAGTTTCTAACCAATGCATAGGCACTAAACATGAAGTCTGACTTTACTAGAGAGCTTACTATCAAGAAAAAAAAAGTACAACTCTTTCAATAGCAGTTCTGGGATCTTAGTCGCCTGATTGCAGTTTACTATGTATGTACCATATGTAAACTTCAGATATTAATACATATCCACTATGTGCTGGCTACCATAGATTACTGCATGCTAATATCACAAACTATGCATACTGAAGCTTTGCAATCAAAAGAAGAATTTTATTGTAGAAATGTAATATTATCAGAACTTTAACTGTTCTCATGTAAAAGTAGTGAATATTAATTTCTGCATGCAGTTTACAAATATATAAATTACCATCAATTGCTCTAGGCATATTTGTAGTGATAGCAAGCAGTTTAAAGTACCAAAGACTATACATCTGTGGCGTTGCAGCTGCCGATACTCTGTTGGCAGTGAACAATCAACTGTTGTTTTACTATTTTATGTGAATAAATACTTTTGAAGGTATTTGGTCTTCAAAGGAAGGTCAGACCGTGATTTCTTCCCACTGAGTTCATTATAACAGAACTTTAAAAACAAGAACCATAAAGTACTAAGATACAGGGGAAATTAAAGTTCCATAGTGAGCAGTAGATATCCACATTTAATTAAGCACTAAGCTGCCACATAGAAAATAAGCAGAGAAAATTTACAAAAGGAGAAATAGGTGTTTAGAAAGTCCGCACAGAGAAGTTACAATAGTAATCATGAAAGTTAACACAGTCAACTACAAATTTTAGGAGACACAGAAGCCTGGCTCCTCCTTATTTGTAGGGTGCATGGAGGAAGTCTGGCTTCTCTCAAATTTCCTGGAAGCTAACAGTACAATGAGAGGAAAGGAGTAAATTTAACCTCTTGTTTATTCATCTGCCCCAATGTCTTTTTAAAAAGACATCATCTCTTGCCTTATGGCTAGTTTTCAAGGTCTTCATATTTGACGGAAAGTCCGAGGACTTCCAAGAACTTGGCTCTTACAAATAATATCTACATTATTTACACTGATAGAAATGAAATAAGACAAACGTTAAAATTATCATTTACTGTACTGGCAATACACAATGTGCTGCATGGTACTTCCCAACTGTGATTTACCTTATGCTTTGTCACCTTTTCTTTCAGGTTCCCGCTAGGATCCATGAAGAGAGGATACCATGACTCAGTGCTTCAGGAATATGAACTTCCTCCAGAAATGGTAACTTTCTGGCTTATAGCTGACTGGGATTACATGCATATACAAGTACCAAAAAGAGATATGTACTGCAGCTCAAGATTAGTTAGGGTAGGCAACTTGAGGTATTTGTGAGTTCATTATGATGAGAGATAGTACTTATGTTTGTCCCTGATGAATAAATTAGCCCTGATAGGTGGTCGCTGTGAAATTTACTTCTTGGCTCCCTGGTGCAGGTATATATGCAAATATCTACACAATGGCGAAGGCTAAGGATGAGAAATTATTTCTATGAATGTTACTTTGTATTTTAGAGTCCTTGAAAGTTATTTAATTATTGCCCCATATTTCCAAATTTCCCATTGAGATAAAAATGATGAAAGAAAGAAGAACAAGGACAAGAATTGCCATGTGTATATGTGAATCCTTCAGTTATGTCTTCACTAAAATTACATTTACTTTCATTTTTTAATGCAACTCTGTACATTACAAAGAAAAATATTAGCTTTTTTCACTTAGGTCAACGTTGCTATTCAAAATAACAACTTGTTCAGGGCTTTGGATTAAGCCCTATAAGTCAAAAATTGTCCATTTATATTTTTCCCTACTTGATATCTTGTGTTTCTGTGCCTTTTCATGCATTTGATATATTATTATTATTATTATTATTATTATTATTATTATTATTATTTTATGTTTTTGGAAACAGTTTTGCTGTGTAGTTCAAATGGGCTTCAAACTCATGATCTTCCTGTCTTAGCATGATCAGTGCTAGAATAGTATCCTGCAGCACTATGCCAGCTTTGACCCTGAAGTTTTTATAAAGTAAGTTGTTAAAATGACAAAACACGATAATATATTAAATCTGATTGTTTGAAAGTATAAATGTAATGACTCTATTTGTAACAATTCTCTATAATCTATTTCCATGAGATTGTGACATTCTGCCACCGGAAAGATGGCTCGTTGGCTAAGAACACTTTCTGCTCTTCCAGAGGACCTGGTTTTGGTTGGAGTTATCCACATGCATGTGCGTAAACGTAAATAATTCCACTTCCAGGAAATTTCTTGTTCATGTTGCTTACAGACCCAAGACATACATTTGGTACACACACATAAATTAAACCAATCAGCTCAAAACATAACAAAGTAAAGTAAAATTTAAAAGATATATCTTTAAAGAATCCTAAGTTGTTCATAAAAGTAACATCATTCAGATTGATTGAACCAGTTACATTTAGAAACACACATACACACAAATATGTATATATTAGAAATGTATGTATGTGTGTGTGCATGCATATAACACAATGAAAAAAGAGTAAGACTAAAAGTGAGCAAGGATGGGCATATGTGAAGGTTTAGTGAAGAAAGAGAAGAAGAAATGACAATTATATTATAATCTAAAATAAAAGATAAAAATTAAATTAAAAGTTTTGACATCTTAAAATGTGGTCACATAGTACAGAAACAATGATAGAGACACATCTAGGATATTTTTTACTTCTCTGAGGTTTTCTATTTCGTCACTCAATACACTAATATGCTCATAGCAGGAATGAGATGTATTGAGTGCTGATAGAAAAAAATAGCTCCCAGCAGACAACTATGGGGATATAAAATTGGCAAGTAAATTTACAAATATTCAAGATATAGACCATGGTACTTTTTATGTTAATTGTAAATGATTGCTATGATCAAATTGGATATCGTATTTATTCCCATGATTCATTGCCTACTGGTACCTGTGGTGGTAGGTGTGTATTCAAATTTGGGACCAACTTGCAGCCATTTTAAGAAGCCAACACAGCGATTGCTGTAAGTTAAATAATCAACCACAGACAGTAGATGAATGCATTCTCACTCCAACTTTTCCATGCTCTGGATCTTATTCCCTTTTTGTGTGCAGGGGTGGAAAATTTTAAGACTTTGGCAATGAATCTTTCCCTCCTTGTTTTAGATGCTGAAATAATGACCCATTATATTACAAAGTTCATGACCAGTGCTTTATTTTTGCTGTCAACTATTCTTAGGCATCACTAGACACATGGAGAACAAAGAATCCTAAATATATTTTTTTCAGAAAGTAATATGAAAACAATAATCAGTGGACAGGATGCCACATGCATGTGAGGCTGTGCCAAGAATTTTATTATCAATGTGAAGTTAACAGAACTTCATCTTTGAAATGACTTACATGAAAGTCACTATGGCATTTCCAATATTACAGGAGCCCCCAAATAATTATGAATATAGGTGCTCAATTGAAAGGTGAGATATTCAAATATTTGCTGTGGGCATGAATGTATGCATTCTTTGAATTCATGAACATTAGTGATCCAGTTACAAATAAAATTGGTTCTTTGATGTATTGTTAATTTTTAACCCCCCCCCCATGTTTTCTCTGGGCCACTTAATATTATCAATGTATCAAATCTTTTAAATGGAAGGAAGCATGGAAATGAATGGAACATGTGAAAGTAGGTCTTAAACAGCTATTTACAGAAGAATAAGGAGATGCAGTTATAGCTAAAATGTTCAATAGAAAGATTTTGGATTAGTACTACCTTTAATTTGTCAGAAGCAGCATAAAATCAAGATTAAAATGGTAGGGAATATGTTGGCTTATTAAAATATTTACTATCATTTGTAGAGTTCAATGTTTTTATATGATAGTAATTTTATTTTCTCTTTGGGGAAATTTGCCCCCAACAGTTTCAGTACCATAGTCTTGTTTTTCCAGGGGTGTTTTCTTAGAATTTGTTTGTGTGTAGATACTATGGCATTTCTTTCAAAGGCTCATCTCATGCATCAAATACTAAATTGTTGATGCTTTAATTAGATTCAACTCTTTTTATAAAAATTATATTTTTATTTCATATCAGTAAAATCATGAAATATCTTAAACTGTTTCAGTTTCCCCATGTGCTGACTGGTTTTTATCAACTTGACACAAAACTACAGGTATTTGGGAAGTTAATTCTTAATTGAAAAAAATTTCCACAAATCCTATCTAATGTTTGGAACTTTTCTTTAAACAATTTGCAATATTATATTTTTCACAAAACAATCAAAATTATTATTGTTTTTCAATGGTGAGAATATAATCTAAAACCTTGATTAAAGTTAACAACTGAGCTACATCAAAACATCTCCATCACACATATACATACATGCAGGAACTAACACATGTAACTATATATAGCATATATATACATACATGTATACATATATAGCATATATAGTTTTCATATTATATATATGAAACACTTGCTGTAATCGAACTGTTATGATGGATAGGGCACACTAAGTACAATAACTAGATAAATATCATATAATCTCTTTTGTTAATTTTGCTGTATAGAATCATAAACAAGTTAAATAATACTAGAAATCAGAATCAAAGTTGTTTATAATACCAGGAATTATTCATGCAATAAAAGCAGTTAAATTAGATCCTGAAGTTGGGTAGTATCTTAGTCAGGGTTTCTATTCCTGTACAAACGTCATGACAAAAAAAAAACATGCTGGGGAGGAAAGGGTTTATTCAGCTTACACTTTCCACATTGCTGTTGATCACCAAAGGAATTCAGGACTGGAACTCAAACTGGTCAGAAAGCAAGAGCTGATGCAGAGGCCAAGGAGGGATGCTCTTTACTGGCTTGCTTCTCCTGGCTTGCTCAGCCTTTCTCTTATAGAACCCAAGACTACCAGCTCAGAGATGGCACCAACCACAAGTGGCCCTCCCCACTTGATCACCAACCTAGAAAAGGATCCACAGCTGGATCTCAACTGAAGCACATTTCTCTGTGATTACCCCAGCCTGTGTCAAGTTAACACAAAAAACTAGCCAGTACAAGTAGAAAAAAGCAACTCATGAAATGAAAGTCTAAATGAAGTCCATGTAGTCAAAGGCCAAGGGGAAGAAAAGTGCCAGGTGTATGGATGGTATAAAACAAAAGAAAACAAGGAAACAAATGAGCGTAACAGGAAATCACAAATCTATACTGAGTCTATTGTCAGAGGGATCAACAAGTGTGATAGGATGGAAAAGTATTGCAGAATAGGTCTTAATATATTTCAAAGTTAACTAATTAGGGAATAGAAAATTATAAAACATTATTGACAAGAATGTTGATATCATCATAATTATTAATAAGATCACTTACAATTATGTAGGATTTTTCAAGGCCTGCAGACTCCCAGGACATCATAAAGAGACATGTATCTTTTTTTCCCATTTTTTATTAGATATTTTCTTTATTTACATTTCAAATGCTATCCCGAAAGTTCCCTATACCCTCCCCCNNCCCCTGNTCCCCTACCCACCCACTCCCACTTCTTGGCCCTGGCATTCCCCTGTGCTGGGTCATATAAAGTTTGCAAGACCAAGGGGCCTCTCTTCCCAATGATGGCTGACTAGGCCATCTTCTGCTGCATATGCTGCTAGAGACACGAGCTCAGGGGTACTGGTTATTTCATATTGTTGAGACATGTATCTTTACCATGACATTTTCAAATACATGTGTCATTTAGCATCCTCCCTACCATACACAGATTTTCTGTGTCTCTGATTCTAACTCAAACATATATGAAATCAACTTATCAATGAAGAAGGTATGAGTTTGGAATAAGCAGAGTAAGGCACAGAACTCATTGCTGTGTCTGACAGTGACTTTCAGGAATTTATACTGATGGAGAAAAGTGTGCAAGGAAAAGGGGTGATGCATAAATAGGAATACAGAAGCGAAGCTTTCCCACCAGCTAGGTATTTAATTGGATACATAGAGCCAGATACCAATGGGGGCCTAGTCCATCAGAGTTTTTATCTTCTTTGTTGGTAACAGATATCCAGCACTCCAGTCCTTACGTCTATGGGGTGATTGATTTAGTAGACCAGCATGTGAATTTGCGTGATGAAAGAAGTTCCATGATGTGAGGTAACTGGGAGAATAAATGGCTGAGAAATAAGAACTGGTAATAGAGATAACTCATAAAACATGTCCTAGATTGTTCTTAATGCAGAGCAGTACCATGGTAACTACTGTAGGTGGAAAAGATGCCAACTAGAATAATCACCAACTTCTGAGCTTACCGATGGAAGCGTAATAATTAATGGGAGAGAATAGATGTAAATGAAGACAGGCATGAATTAATTTGTGTGTGTGTGCATGTGTGTGCATGTGCATGCACGGGAGAGCCTTGTGTTTATGTATGTTCTTGTCACTGCGATATAGCTTCCTACTTTTTCTCATCCATGGATTAGTCTTTTACTCTCCTCACTTATCCAGAAATGAATCATTGTCTTAAGCTTTGTATGTAGACAGGAATAAGACAGCTAACTTCTATTAGTATCAACTCCACGATGTCCAGTGCACGTGTGGAATTTGTGAATGTGAAGCTGACACTAGTTATATCCAGGGTTAAGTGAATGAATCTGGGAATGTTCTCTAGCGTCTGGTCACATAGGTTACAAGAATACCAAGAAGAGAAAATATCTCAGGGAATGTTTTCAAAGCAGGTCCCTTCCCTTCTCCTTTTCCACCTCCACTTTTCCTTCTCTGCTTCTCCCCTTCTTCTTCTTCCTCCTCCTCCCAACTTTCCTTGGGTAGACCTGAGGACCCTTCCTTGAGAGAATCCCATGTAGAAAGACAAACACATGGCACTGTGACCCAGCCTTGAGAAAAGAAACTAAATCAGTGTAGTATCCTTTATGTTGGAGATTTGGGATGATCAAGCACAAAATGAAGGTCAGTAATGTCTCATTTCAAACAGTTCTGCATCAGCGCATACTCTTCTGTAGAGGCATGTCAATACAATGCTTGCTTTGTGCTGCCTTTATTAAATGCAAGAGGAGCTTTGAAGTCAAGGAATCCATGTCCAACTTCAAGAAAACACTTTCTTATATCTATTTATGCCTTATTGACCACACTGTTGTTCATGTAGGAAGCTAAATCTCAGACATTTATATTTCCTGTGAACCAAATTACCTAAGTATGCAAACTTTTCAGGATTTCACTTTTCAGATCATTTCTATCGTAATGATGTAGTTATCATATTTTTGGCCAGCATATATTGAATCTAGTCTATTTTATTAAGATACTAATATGGAATTAAGAAACACTAGTACCTATATCTAATTATTTTGATCTGAATATAGTAATATAATAATAGAATGTGACCAATGTGGTCAGTGAGAGGTCCAGTATATATGAACATGTCACCAACCCCAATCCATTATTCCTAATTCAGATCTCCTTTATTCCATCAGTAATCCTCTTCACACAATCATCATGTATCATAGAATGAAATTCTTTTTTTTTTTTTTGCTCATGCATCCCCTTAACAGCAGTCATTAATTTACTGATACCCTGTCTATCAGCCCACATCATCTTGATTAGAGCTGTTATCCTAATCAAAAGGCTGATAATTAAGACTATCCATCTGTAGAGTTCTAAGTGCTAAGATGAGTTGAAGATCCTAATTAAGATTATTTAGGTGTTACTTAAATGCCATGATTTGACTCAGCTAATCATACCAGCAGGTACATTAGATTTGCATTAATGTTCTGCTGAAGCCAGCAGCTATTTAAGCAGATCAAAAATGGAGATTGCAGATACTATTTCAAACGTCTTTATTTGAAAGTGATATTGAAACAATACAGTAAGATAAGCAGGGTGTTAGAGCAGCTTAGGTTATTTCCATATTGCTTAATTTACTTTATGGTAATAAGTGGAGTATTTAGAATAAACAGCCTATTTACTGAATTTGCTGTGTATCACTCATCATTTTGAGGTCTCTTCACTTGTTGATGCACTCCCTGACACTGGCACTTTTTTCAGTATCTATATCTATATCTGCTATACTGACAATGGCATTGAACAACCCCTTCCAAACAAGGCTACTAAGCATAAATATGTGGGAGTATACAGAATATATTGCACCTCTCAAGAAGATCATAGTTCTCTAGTACACAGTACATAGTGATGAAGAAGTAAAGTGGCATTTTGTTACTATTCAGTTGAAGTTTAGCTAGTATGATCAAGAATATAATCACAGAACAATATAATCCATTTATTTTTATTTTAATTATTTTACCTTTGATGAGTAAAAACACTAACTATATTTTCTATTGAATTTACGTGAGTGAGTGAATTCATAGAATCAACCTGTACCATGGCTTGTTTCTGAGAAGTCCCCCTTTAAATTCTAAGGAAATCTAATACTATGGCGATATGGATAGTACATTTTTACAGGATTAATACTTTAAAATATGCAAAATATATTCAATTCATATCTCATGCTTTAACTATGTTCCTGCCACTAGCTGCTTAAGAGAAGGGTGTGTATGTGGGCACACAGTTCTAGAGTGCACAGTGTGTCACCCAGGGGAAGACATTAAAACTGTATTGGTCCATTTGGAGGCTGGAGCTCATGATGTGGCACTTGTCAAGTCTTGAATGATCAGAAAGCAGGAAGCTGGAAAAGGCACTTAGTTAGCACCTGTAAGACCCATCCTTATTGGCCTACATCTGTGAGATAGGCCCCATGTTCAAAGGTTCCACAACCTTCCAAACATTAGCTCCAACCCTTGAAACAAGTGTTGAAACATCTGAACCTTTGGAAGACATTTTATAATCAAACTATAAAATCATGCTTCTAGCCCACATAGATTTCAAAATATTTCAAACTTCACAATCCCACTGGCCCTAATTCAAATATCCCCAGTGTTTTCATAGACAGAACCTTGTTTAAAAACTAGTCTTTTCAAAAACTGATTGGAAACATTATGAGATTGTTTCAATTGTAAAAATAAGATAAACTTACACTTTATAGAGGTACAGAATGAAATATTACTACAAAAAGATGAGGAGGGGACAATAACAAAGGGAAACTCACAAAATCAAAAAGCCTGAAACTTCAAAGGACAAGCATCAAACATTTGCATGTCCATGTCCAATATCTAGGAGTCTTAGTTGAGGCTTTATTGCTGTGAAGAGACAGCATGAGTATAGCAACTGTTAAAAAAGTAAATATATAATTGGAGCTGGCTTATAGTTTCAGAGGTTCAGTCCATTATCATCATGGTGGGAAATGATATTGTACAGGCAGAAATGATGTTGGAGCAGCACAGAATTCTACATTTGATCTGCAGGCAACAAAAAGCCACTCTGTGCTGTACAGGACATAGCTTCAGCATAGGAGACCTCATTGTTTGCCCACAGTGACACACTTTCTCCAGCAAGACCATATATACTTCAACAAGGACAGGTTCTAACAGTGCCACTACCTATAGACCAAGAATTCAAACACATGAACCTATGGAAGCCATACATAAATTCAAACCACCACAATAGGTCTTATTGTGGCATCATCTGAACTCTAACAGGTTTGCACAAATAACCACAGAGAGCCCAGACCCTTGCAATATACCTGACATATTTCTTGTACCAGCCCACTCAATACTTTCTGTTTCCTTAGTAGACACCACACTTTCTTGTATATCCAAAATCCTTGACTGCTCACTGGGATTTAGCCATCACCTTCAGAGTTCCATGCACAAGGCTTACATGGGACTCTATGAAGGAAGTATAGCTCTGCTATACATTACTTGGACTGATCCCTTTTCCTCTAGAACCTTATTGTAAACCTCAGTGAGCATCCATATCTTTGATTTGTAAGGATTTATGTGACTTTTTCCAAAATTCACTAGAGTCAAAGCAACATTTGTTTCTGTTTATTTTGTTTTGTGAGGGCTTTTTTTTTTCTATTTCTGTGAAAACTGTCATTGGAAGTTTGATGATGACAACACTGAATTTTTATATTGCATTGAGTAGAATGCATATTTAAAAATAGTTATGCTTCTTCTCTGTGAGTACATAATATCTACTCTGAACTATTTAGACAACTCAGAAGTACTTTATATTTATATTATTTTGTCTATGTATCTTTTTTTCTTCTCTGACAGGACATTTCATTGATTTAAGTTCTTTTCATACCATCTTAAGTGAAATGTATTTCAGGTATCTCATGTATAAAAAAGCCACTGAAGTTTATACAATTATTATTTATTTTATGATTCTACAAAATTCATTTCATAGATTTCCATTGTAGTTTTTTATGAATTTGGATTCAGATGTCCCTGTCATATACCAACAGAGGCAAATTACAGTTTGTCTTTCAACTTAAATGCATCTTTTTTTCTCTTCTTTTCTAATTTTTCTGTTCAGGGTTTTTTAAAGAAAAATGGGCAAAGTAGGTCCCATGGGTTGAAAAGATACCCCAGTGGTTAATGAAGTCTTCTATCATGCCCCAAGACCTGAGTTTGATCCAAAAAATGAACAAAAAATTTTCTCTTATAAGTTGTATTCTGATTTTTACATGTGTAAATTGTCATATTCCTTCTGAGTTTCGCATGTGTGCATTGGCATATTCTCTCACACATAATCATAGTAAACACATAATGCAATACAATATGAAAGAGTGTATACTATTGCATTATTTCTAATTTAGAAAATGCTTTACACATTTTAAATTAAGTATGATGTTAGTTGTAACTTGCAATTCATAGCTTTCACTATATTGAGGTACAATTCCTATATGCCTAATTTGTTGATTGGTTGCTTTTATTATAAAAGTATGTTGAATTTCTTTAATTTTTTTTTCTGGATATAAAAATGTAATAAGGGGTTTGAAAAATAGCTCTGTAGTTAAGAGTGCTTCTGGCTTTTCTAGAAGACTGGAGTTTTATTCCAGAATCCAGGTTAGGCAGCTCACAACTGCCTGTTACTCTAGCTTCACAAGCTCTGACGACTTCTGGCCTCAGTGGGTGGCCATATATACATACACACATAATATATACCCACACACACCTAAAATATATAAAAAAATTGTAGTGATGATCACATGGTTTTTTTCATTTTTTGATGAAATGAATCGTGTATACTTTATTCTTGTTAAATTATCCATGCTTCACATGGAGAAAATTTACACTTGATTATAATGTGTTTCTTTTAGCATGATCTTCATTTATGTAAGTAGTATTTTATTTGGGTTTATGTATGTTTAAAGTATATGAGTCTATGTGTATGTTTATGTGTGGGACTGCAGGTATACATGTTTCATTATATGTAGATGAATGTCAATGCAAACCATACAGGTGCTTGGTCCTCAGTTTTCATTTCTTTAGAGATAGGTTCTTTTTTATTTTGTTCACTGCCACACAAGCCTCCGTAGTTGGCAGAAACATTTCTGGAAATTTCATCCCCCATTCTTTTGTCAGAGCATTGGGATTAGAGGCACGTGTAAACCTAGCCAGCTATTACATGAGTTGTTGGGGTTAATTCATGAAACTATCTCTCCAGGCCTTTGATGAGAAATTTTGCTTCAAGTTTATTGGTCTGGGTATTCTTTATAATATTTCTTATATCATTGTATAAGAATATTAATGTAACTATGAGCATACTTCTCCTGAATCTGAAGTCCAGTGAGCCTTGGATCTAATGTATCAGTGTACCAAATTGATCCCCAAATAAAGCTTCCTTTAGTGAAAACAGGCCGCAGGAACCTAGCTTCTTTCATAACCCAAAAGCCCACGTACCAGTGGCCACATTGCCATTATTTGCTCTAGCTTTACTGAGTCCAAATCACTGAATTATTTGGGAAAACAGAAATAGACTACAAAATCACAGTACTTCCTTTTGTAGCCATAGGCAGAGGAGTGTTTTATTAATTGACTCCCCTCAAAAAATGATGAAAGAGATGGATGTTGCCCGAGATGTGCAGAAATCACTGGAAATGAAAAAAAAAAAAAAAGTTGATGTGTTACTATCAAAGCAATTCAGTAGCTATCTAGTAATGGTGACCTTTAAGATATGGAAACCTAAGAGTTTCCAGAGTAGAAATTCAACATAATTATTGTAATGAAGTAGTGAGGGACAGCACAGGTTTCACACTTCATCATAGACATTGGACTTTAAAAGATAGTGTCTAGTATTTCAAATTATAACTTTAAGCTAAATAACTTCATTATCCATAATTTACAAAGCAGTCCTTAAAAACCATGGCTTCTAAGCTTTTCATAGCTTCTAAGCTTTTCCCTTCCCAGACATTGATACATCAGTCATTTGTCTGATGCTGAGACATAATTTTCTAATGCCCTTAGGTAAGAAAGGTCTGAGTTATTGAATTTAGAGGCAGTGCTGAAATTACAGATGAATAGAAAGAGCATGGAGGCCCCGAGTACCCTGAACTTTGACTAGAATAGCACTGAATAATTTAGAGGCAAATATGTTTGGCACTATTAAAACACTGAAGCCTCTGATGACTACACTCAGTAATTCCATTTTCCTGGAATATGGCCAAAAGTTCCTTGGTTATGACATATTCATTTTATTGTAACCATCTCATATTTTACCTGAATGATTTTCATGAAATTAATTTTATTACAAAGTGCATTTTTATCTAAAGTTTTGTTAGCATTTTGTATGAAGTCCTAATCATTGTAAATTATCCATAATTTCTCTTGTGACATGGCTACTTCAATCATTTTGTTGAAAGCTATTTTGTTTCATAAAACTTAACCAATTTTTAACAGTGTAATTGATAGGGAAGTTTAATTTTAGGTACATATTAATATGAAAATATAACACAAGTTCTACATATAATGCTTATTTATTAAGCACTCACTCTGGTATAGAACTTATAGCTTTACTTTTATGCTTCAGCTCCATATAAACAAACTCAGTTTGTTTCCATGGCAACACTAAGACATTAAAAGGATCCCTGGTAAGTCAGTGTTGAGGGCACCTGAAGAGATTTATATACTTACCTGTTACAGGACAGAAGTTTTATCTGATTTGTAAGGATGTACAGCTTGAGATATTTTCTCCATATTTTTTTCTCATAAAAGTTTATCCTACAATCTTTTTCATCTCACTAAATAACAACTCCTTTCTTTTATTCTCTTAGGTTGGAACCCTTAAAGAAAATGTCAGTGGTTATTTTCCTCCTTTTACCAACAAGCCCCACAGAAAGCCTTTGCTTTGTATTCATGATGCAGATAAATTCCTTCCACACCATATCATTGCTATGTAGACACAGGTCAAATTTGTACTAGATGGTTCATTGTATAGACCGAAATGGGTGGGTTTCATAATGTATTTATAATATCTTAAGGAGGAAGAAAGAAGGACACAGCTATTTTCTAGAACGCACACACAGATACATACATACACACATACACATGAGCTTGATAAATTATAACACCTAGATATGATTCTAGACTCAGAAATGTCTATTAATATCTCAGAAAGCTCTTCAAGGCAAGCATACCTGTTATTAATTTCCAGATAATCCACTTAAGGATTTTCAAGTGTGGGTCAGGCCTTATATGGGAAAGGGTGGTAAAGATTAGCTATACCTGCCTTTCCTATACTTGTGATCAGTAATGACACCTGCATATCTTCTGTGTTTTGTACTATCTGTGAGCTTCAATAACAGTTGTAATGGTTCTGAGTTTTTTTAGTATCTTTAAGTATGTTTCATCTTGTTAACCTATCTGCAGTGAGTTCTGTGTCTCAAAGTCACAAACTCCAAATGAAATAAAGGACTTATATTCACAGTGGAGATAAAAGGTCAAAGTTTTTGAGTAAAAGCCTCATTGTAGTAAAGCAAAGGGGATGCTCTCATGTGAGTTCAGATGAAGAAAAAAAAATGGATGGCTGATAATTGACAAAGTCAGTTTTATCTCAATCCTTAGGAACATTTGAACTGAGTTGCACACCTCCTCTCCATACTTCAATGATGAGCCTCAAATACCTTGAAACTAAGAATGATAGTTTGTTCACATAAAGGATATTTAAAGAGGTAATTAAGGCAAATGTTTCATAGGCGTAAATGTAATCACAGACACACACTGTGTAGAGACTGTGCCAGAGGAAGAAGCTTGCTTAGACAACTTCCTGACACTTTCCGCTCAGGCATTGAGGCTACAGAACTTATCTTCCAGATAATAAACTTGTGTAGTTGAAGTCTACTCCCATTATGTTCTTGATTATGCTAGTCAAATTCACTAACGGAGAGATAACAATGCTGGCAGGTATCTAAGTTCATAGGAGATCTGGGAAGAGACACTAGGGATATCAATAGAATACATCTAGAAAGTTTAGATTCAGGAGTAGTAAGATGAAAAAAAGATTATTTTCTTGAGGCAAGGAGACCTTCACTATAACGCAATTAAGTCCCTTCATCTCAGAAACTGAGGTGAGTTTGTACAGAATACAAATTGAAAAAGGCCCAGCATATTGATAATGTTAGTGAAATCTAGTACAAGGAAGACATAAATCAAAGCCACAAAAATTATTTTTCCTTGGCATTTATTCAACAACTCAATATTATGTTACTAACAAATTTTCCTAGAAATACTATATTAATTTACATTTTAAAACATAATGCCGTGATGTAGCCTTATTGATATATCATTTAAAATTAGGAATGTTTACAACTATAGGTGTTAACTTACACAGCTTAGTGTATAAGATCAGTCAGTTATTTGAACATGCTGTAACTGTGCAATTGTGTTGAAGTGGGGTCATATAAATTCTATACTGTGGTGTGTTTAAAGGTAAGCATTTGGTAATCAAGAATTCACAAAATTTTGAGTTGCTATTTGAGAAATTTTATGGACTGAAATTGTGTATTGCTATTTTTTTTAATATAGGCTCAGCCCTAATTCAAAATTATTTATGTAGATATTGAAAAGTATAGTATTTCAAACAAACGACCCTTTCTCACATAGAGTTTGTTGATGATTCAAGTTGATTGCTAGAAATAAAGACTCTTGCTCTGGAAAGTATTTATGAAAACTGGTGTCCATATTAGCTAAAATAAACAAACTACTGTTTTCTTCTCTTGACCTTAGAAGCTCATCCTTCTGAAATATTCTTTGCATTTTGTTGCAGTGTTTACCTTCCTAAGCACCTCCTGGTGTTTTAGTGAAGTTCCCTGTGCTGGTCTAAAGAGTTTCTCTGGCCCTTGGTATTTGCACACAGAATCTAAATATTTGTGAGAGTACTTGCCCCTGCTCTTTCCTCCTCAGTGAGCAAAGGCAAACATCGGCCATTCTCAGACTCCCACCAGCAAGGAGGAAAGAGTGTTAGTCCCTCCACACAACGTCTGTACCTCAGCAAGGATCACTGTTTATTGGCTCAGTCATCATTCATTGGCAGGCACTCACGTACAGTAGGTACAATATTTCCTCTGTGAATTTTGAGAGTTTTACTCACTGCTCAGAAGCAGATGTCAGTAAACACAGATGACTCTGCAGGCTGTGGTTCCATGTTCTGTGAAGAGTAACAGTGATGTAGAAATAGTCTGACCTGGAGCTAAGGAGAAGAAGAAGAAATGGAGAAAAATATATTGATGATGACAAAATTCTCAAATTCTTAATATTTATTTTACTTTAGAAAAATGAGACATAATTAGCAAACAATAAACTGACCATATGAAAATGTAGAATGTGAAATGTTTTTATATGTATTAATTATTGGAACTATTGCCCCTAGTGAAACTGTGATCCATAATCTCAAAGAGATATTTTTGTGTTACTTAAAAATGTGATACCTCTGCAGGAATCCCAGTCAAGTGATAGAAACACCAATCCACTCACAAAACTTTGTCCTAAATTTATCCTGTCTGCAAGAAGTGCAGGCACGGGAGGTGGAACAGTGACTGAGAGAATGTCTAGACAATAACCAGCCCAACTTGAGACACTTCCCACGGGCCAGCACCAATCCCTGACAATATTAATGATACTCTGTTATGCTTGTAGACAGGAGTATGTTGTCTTCTGAGAGGTTCTATCCAGCAGCTGACTCAGACAGATATATACACCACAGTGTGGGCTCTGACAAAGATAGGAACTCCACAGGAAGAGCAACAGAGTCAATTAGTCTGGACCATTGGAGCTCTCAAAATCTGAATTACCAACCTAATTTACATATACAGGACCTAGGCCTCCCAACATATGAGGCAGATGTTCAGCTTGGTTTTCATGTGCATCCTGAACAACTGGAAGCGGGTGGGGGGCTATCCCAAAAGCTGTTTCTTGTCTGTGGGATATATTCTTCTAGCTGGGTTGCTGGCCTCATTGGGAAAGGAAGTGCCTAGCCTTTCAGAGACTTGAAGTGCCTAGCCTTTCAGAGACTTGAAGTGCCAGGGTGGAGAGATACAAAAGATGCCCCAACTTTTTCAAAGGAAAAAGGGAAGGAATTGGGGGAAGAATTGTGGAGGGAACAACCAGGAGTGGGTCAGTGAGCTGGTTGTAAAATTAATAAGTAAAAAATAAGATTAAATTAAAAAAAAATGAGACCTCTGGTTTTTCCCAGAGATAACCCCAACACTTTCCATGAAATACTGGTCTGATGAATCATTCGACATTACCTTGAAACTACTATAAAATTCAATAGTTAAATTAAACTATGTGCACCTTTTTATGAAGAGAGAGTAGAAACCCACTGTACTTTACCAAGATCAAATCCTTTGAGATCCATGCATTTTGATAGATGTGTTAGTTCCCAATTTTTCTTTCATTCACCACGTCCCATTAGTATATTTATATATTCCAGAGACTTATTTAACATATGCAAATGACATTCAGATATTAATCAGCATTATATGACTAATATAATACACAAGGAACTGTCACTGACATCTATACAAGTATCAGTTAGCCATTTGGAACTACAGCCTCTTGTTTATTCAACATCATTTTTTATTCAATTCCAGCAGCAATTAAAAGTTTTAATTTTTCAAGGCTTCAAATGAATCATTTAAATGTACATTATACCAGGCTTTGTGCCTGAAAATGTTTGCACAATCAAAGTTACACATGATTTTCTTCCACCTGATATATTGTTTCACTTGGAGACATCATTTATTATGAGTTATGAAAGATGGTTTTGTTATTTTGTTTTATTTTGTCTTACCAATGCACACAGTTATTCATTCAAGCACCATTCATTCATTCATTCATTCATTCAGTTTTAAGTCAGGATCTCATATAGCCTAGGCGGGCCTTGCACTCCCTATGTATCTACAGACTGGTTGAATTTCTCATCGTCTTGTAATCACCTGCTGAGACAACAGACATGCATGTGAATGCCTTCATTCTGTGGTCTGGTTCTGAACCAAGGACTTCACACATGCTATGTACATATACTTCCTACTTAGCTATGGCTCCAGCCCATGCATTAGTTGACTTTAAGCCCACTGTTTTCCCACTTGACATCTTTGTTGAAACTCATGTATATTTAAACGTTCGATTTCTTTTTATTGACATATGTAATTATGTCATTTCCCCATAGTTGCACTGTTTAGATCACTATCACTTCATAATAGGTTAACAAGTTAGTCTGCTTTTCTTCTCAAAATACAATTTTTATTGAGCTATCTGAGCAACTCTAGATACTTTGTGCCTCTATATATTTTAGAGTGAGCTCACAAGTTTCTATAAAACGAGTTTCATTTGATATACAGTGGATTTCTATATCAATTTGATTCATATATTTTATCTGCTTTTTCTTTCTCAAACTTGGCTAGAAGCACAAAATGTACCTTTGCTAAGAATATTTCACTTTGATGAAGCCTTTGAAAGTGAGGTTATCAAGGTAAATTAAACTTTGAACCGATTGATAAGCTTGACTCTGACAGTAAACAGGCAAAATGAAGATAAAAATATGGGTTAAAATGTGTATCTATAGGCAGAATTAAAGGCATTAGATGATTACTTGTTATTCTGCTAATTTGTTTAGTTCATGTTACAATGCCAATAACTGATTAACAGTATAACGTAATATTCTGAGTTATTCTGTCCTTATTTCCTGATGCTAATTGCCAGTGCATATAAAATTATCATCAGTCTTTAGTATTTTTCAACTGTAACACAGGACATCAATTCAGTCTAAAACAAAGGATTTGGTGTAGTGTTATAAAATACTTATACTAAATTACACAAAAAGGTGCTTCTAACAATGCAAATATTCGAGGGTCTGATGATTTCCATTGATCAGGTTACTTGCATAATGGTACAAGGGCCACCATAAACACTGCAGTCATGAAATGGTACATTTCAGAGCCAAAAGGTTGAGACTAGATAAGGTGTGGTGCACTGGTTATGCACACACTATGTCCTGTGTTCTCTGAAGGACTTAGTAATTTATCTAACATTTCCTTCATATAATGATCAATATTTATTGTTATCTTTACAGGATCTATGATTAGCTAGGGGAAGAGATTCCTGTAGGCATGCTTGTGAGAAATAATCTAGAGTAGTTTAGTTTAAGTAGGGTGACCGGCTTTGATGTGGTATCAGCATCATTTTCTAGGCTAACGAGAATCGCAAAAGGGTCATCTCCCTATGGATCATGACTACACATGCAATGTGACCAGCTGCCTCCAAAAGTTTGCACAGTCATGCTTTTAGACATGATGGAAAGCACCCTGGTGTAATGAGGTAAAATGATGCCTTCCTGATGTTGATTTTGTTGTGTATATTGCTAAAATAGTGATACAAGTGGTTAAAACACTCCCTTTCCTACACTGTGCCAGGCCAACCAGGCTGCTGTTAACATTTTCTCCATTATAAGACTTTAAGTAATTTGACACGCTGTGCGATGATGCTCTTTCCATAAGTGTCCACCTTTGGTGTCTAAGGAGGGGTTTGAATCTGTAGAGTTTCTCTCTCTCTCTCTCTCTCTCTCTCTCTCTCTCTCTCTCTCTCTCTCTCTCTCTCTCTCATCTACAATCTCTATTCATCTACCTTCACTCTAATATTTTTCTTTTGTTTAGATTTAAGTGTTTTCTGATGATTTCTAATTTATAAACTTTTTTTATAAAAATTATGCATTTTCTAAAAAAAATAACATACTAAAATTAACCAGACCTGAAATCTATGCATTTCCATGGACTTCTACAAAGTTAGAATAGCCACTTGTAATGAAAGATGTGTAGCATTACATCAGGCTTTACATATTCACTAAGGAATATATTTTATGCACTTATATACCAATAAAAACAAAAAAATGGTAAATTTAGAACTTGATTTTATGGTTTATGTATTATACATAATATATATATACATATATATATATATTTATATATATATATGTATATATATTACATTTTATATTAATGTGTGTTTTTATGCTGCTCATCCCCTAACATGTATTGCCTATTCTTCTTTTTGAATGCATCAACACATACATTTGTTTCTAAATAAATATATATTACCATATGTAAGGGAGAACATGCAGTATACTTCTAAGCTTGTGACCTCACTTAATATGATGCATTCTAAATCTATCTCTTTTCTTCCAAAGTTTGTGATTATATTTTTTAATGTAAATAGTATTCAAATTTTCTTGTTTATGTGTTGATGGACAACCAGGTTAATTCCAGTTCTTTGCTATCATGAATAAATAAGTAATTACATAAGGGGTGCAAATATTTCTATGGTAGCTTATATATTTCTCTGGGTATAATTTCTCTACCACTTTATGTGCTTTACCTGGAAACTCTCTAGGAAGAAAGTTGTGCTCATCTGAGGATTTAAGTGTCTCATGTATCAAGGACTGTGATCTTCCTTTAGATTGTATATTACTTTTATGACTTTAATTTTTTGTTTCCTTATGGTTTTGGAGTTGTGAGCTGAGCCAAGGCATTGATTACAGAGACAGATTCCTCTTCTATTGAGCCACACAGTCAGTCTCCTAACTTCTTGATAATACGAGCCTTATACATATGGCATGTATATGGCTGTTATTTGTGTGTGTGTTGTTTGTATATTCATGAGTGAAAAGATGCATTTTGGCCAAGAGCAGAAATCTTCTCCATTAATATCTTACTCTTATTTAGCAATTGAAAGTAAGTTTGCACATGACAGTTACAACTATATTAAACTATTTTCCAATCACTAAGATGCAACCAATATTTAGTAGCAAACACTCCTTTCCACAGACATTCCTAGGCCCCATGAAGCTCTTATTTCAGTGATCCCAGCATTTCTGCCATGATAGTTCTCACCATTTTGTAAATGCTGATTCACCTTCTTCCTGGTACTCAGATTCATTCTCTCTCTCTCTCTCTCTCTCTCTCTCTCTCTCTCTCTCTCTCTCTCTCTCTCTCCCTCCCTCCCTTTCTCCCTCCCTCCCTAATTTTGCTAGAAACATTCCAACATCATTGTACATTCATGGACAACATTTCTTTCCCAAAATACATGTGAGCGAGGGTCCTATCTAGCACTCTAGGAAAGAGGTTTTAAATAAAAGCTGTGATATACCACAAATATATTCCTGCTGGGTCTCAGTGGTGCCCATAACTCACCTCCCCCAGGTCCCCTTGTATTCTTCTCCCCATCACCAGTTCTTTTTCAAACATTTTCAGAAATTGGGTCAGAAGTCTTTGTCTGTACTTGAATTTAAAAAGTGTTTAGAATCAGTTGCTCAGAAGGATATCTCATCAACTACTTACTCCTAGAGAACTTTCTATTAGTGCTGGTCTGGATGCTTCCCTACTCACAAGTTAAGCAGTAAGATCCTGGAACACCTGCATCTCCTGTCTTAGCAGACAGCCACAAAGGAGATGTAAAATGTCTTTGCTTTTGTGTTCATTGCCATAGAATGATGGCATTAATTTCTGAAGTCATGGTATATAAAATGGCAGACAAGCAATATACATCTGTAATTCTATCGTGTTTGAGGTGTCAGAACTAAATCATAAGAAGAGAATTTTATTCCCATGGATTTGTTCCAATCATACGGTAGAGTACAGTAAAATTTGAGAACCATGTTAATCACACATGTGGAAAGATGAGAGATGGGCTAGTCATTTTTGCTCACCTAAGCATTGTGATTTGGCAAGTCTTTTTTTCTGTTGTGTGATGTGATCAAATATGCTGAAATGTTGAGCAGGTATTGTGTAATGGGTATAATGATGTAAGCATGGTGATATATTTTAATAATTTAAATTAGAATAGGCAGTCTCTTGCATTCCTTTGTAAAGCCTATTGGAAAACAGCAAAGAAATGGCTTTTACTAGAGAATGAAAGTTTCTAAAGGAGAAAGTGATCATATCTAAAGGTCAAAGCAAGAGAAAAAAGTGGCATGATTAACTGAGGGTAAACTACTGAATCCCACTCGAAGAGGACAGAGGGACCCCTGTAAATCCACACAATGATGTTACCCCAGAGCAATGAGCTCATCCTCACAGGCTGTGTTTTAAGATTTTTCTGGACCTGATGTGTCTCTTCTGTAGAAATCTGGGATGAGCTTCCTGCATTGCCAGCAATACCACCTCCTCACGGTTGCCCAGTCTCCCCTTCCTCTCTGGGTAAGTTCACAGAGACTTTGGCAAGAAGCTAGGTGGTTTTTGCAATTCCTGTGATAAACAAGCAATTAAAGAAAAAAAAAAAAAAAAAAAAAAAAAAAGGAAGCAAACACTCTCTACTTGTGAGTATAGTTTAGGGAGTCTGAAAGAAGTCTCAACACATTTTTATGAAACCTCTATGGATTTGACTTTGTTTCTTGCTGAGAAGTATTCTGGCGTTTCAGTATTTGTACCTAATTACCTAAACAGATGGTGCTGAGACACACCAATACTCATTATAACACTGTAAAAATGTATATCACTTGTGTTTCCTTAATTTTTCCCTTACACTGAAATTCTGTGCTTGTGTGGCTCCACCCTGTACAGCTAAACACGGCAAGAAGACGTTTTTCATCAAAAAAATATTTAAAGAATGCATATCAGGAGCTACACAGAGTTTGACTTTGTGGGTAATCATGTCACGTTAGTCTCTTGATGTATAGACTAGATGGTATGCCTGGGGACATGTCATATTTAATCCCACATGAAACATTTGTTCTTGCAAGCATACCCATAAAGGGCTCAGATAATCATTTTTATGTGTATTGTAAAGTAATTTAAGGTTCAAATGAGAATATTTATTGCACAGAAATAATGTATTCTCATAATTCTTTAACTCATCAACATTTTGTATTTCATCAACCATTCTTAACAGAAATCTGTATTATATATAAATTTGCAAGTGCCTACATATGTGACCTTTCCATGCAGAAGTAGTGGTACATTTTTTTTTGAAACTTAGATATGTAATTAAGAAAGCCTTTGACCTTGAACAGACTACTACAGAAACAGAGTTGTCTTGTGGAAAACTGACTGCTCTTGAACCTGGCAAACACCTTTTACCAAACTGGATCAGACTTTCAACAGTCTTGCTTCTCCGGAGAGCTTGACTATCTTGAATGTCTCCTACTGCGGATTGGTCAAATCACTCACTGAGAACATGGAGCTATCTAATTCCTTCCTTAGCTTAAGTGAATTTGGGGACGAAGAAAAGTCAACAACTGAAAATTTTGTTGTTATCATTTCCTGTGGACTTTTGTTGCAGAGTCATGCATAGAGATTTTTATTTTTTTTGGTCCTTGTGCTGAATCCTGTCATGTCATCAATATCTAGCCTTCTGCTTTGCCCACTCCCCTACTCCATCCATCTTGCAAGTTATCCCATGGTTAAGATATTAGATTTGTTTGTAGGATGACACAGACCAATAAATGGCACAGGAAAGGAAGTCCACAGACAGGCCAAATATATATTGTGCATATGTTTGAAGTCATCTGGATAAAGATGACATTTTTTATCAGGGGAAAAAGGGATGAATTATTGAACATACAGAACTGAGCCAATTGGCTGTCCATGTGGAAAAGGAAGACAAACTAAATCCATACCTCACAACATGCAGACTAATAAAATCCAGATGAATTAAACATTCAGATGTCAAGAATGGGAACCAAGAATCTCTGAAGTGAACTGTAGTTGGGTATACACTGCTGGCACAGCTAAGGAAGGATAGACTGCAAAGAAGTGGGTAATAAACTGACTGTGTTATATGGATTTTCTGATAGTCATAAAGTATAACACTTTGAAGCATGTAACACACAATATTTATATTCATTTCATAAATATATAATATTAAAATGAGTATAGTAGCTGAAAAATGCATAGTATGCACAATTGTTATTAACCATTGAAAGTAAGTAACCAAAATTCAGGGAAGAAATAATAGATAAATACAGGAAAAAAAGTTAAATAGTGATACAAATACTAGTTTACCTATAAATGTGGGAAGTAGTTTGGCTTATTTGCAGAAATATAAACTGATTGTATAACACTGGGATTACAGTGATTGTTGATGGTGGGTAGCTCAGAAAAATATGGCAAGATAATAAGAAAGATATATATTTAAATTTAAATTTTATTCAAGTGCTTGCTGAAGATAAAATTTACAAACATCACGTTGTTTAAAATAGTTAAATGTTTTATATCCCCTGTGTTGTGAGTTACAGCTAAGGTCATCCCGCATGAGTTTTGGGTGCCATGCTTATCCCAGATGGCTGTCTTGTCCTGGAGATGCCTCTCACCCTCTCACCCCTGTCAGTTGCAGGATTCCATTTACTTTCATGGCCATTTGGCCATCTCTCCTAGAATCTAAAGAGGCCACTTCCTGTAGTTAGACAGAAACCCCAGTGGAGCGATAGAGCTAACAACTCACCCACAAACCTTTCTCTCCAAAATTTATCCTGTCTACATGAAATACAGATGTAGGAGATAGAGCAGAGACTAAGGGAATAGCCAAACAATAACAGACCTAAACTTGAAACCTATCCCCTTGGCAAGCACCAACCCCTCACACTATTAATAACATTAATAACATTACAGACAGGAGCATGTTGTCCTCTGAGAGGCTCCACCCAGCAGCTGACTCAGACAGAGACACCTACAGCCTAACAGTGGATGGAGCTTGGGAACTCATAGGAAGAAGGATTGCAGGCCCAAAGGGGTTAGGAACTCCACAGGAAGACCAACAGAGACAACTAACCCTTGGGGCTTTCAGAGTCAAAATCACCAACTGAAGAACATGCACAGGCTGGACCTAGGCTTCCAAACATATGTAGCAGATGTAGAACTTTTTCTTTTTGTTGGTCTACAACAACTGGAGTAGGGCTATCCTAAAAGCTATTGCCTGTCCTTGGGATATATTCCTCTATCTGGGCTGCCTTGTCAGGCCTCAGTGGGAGAGGAAGCACCTAGCCTCAGAGAGACTTGATGTGCCAGGTGGGAGGATTCCTGGTGGGGGGAGGCATTTACCCAGAGGAGAAGGGAGGGTGATGGGGTATGGATTGTGGGAGAGGATGACCAGGAGTGGGCAGTAAATGGGTTGTAAAGTGAATAAGTAAAAAATAAAATAAATTTTAAAAAGACAAAGGAACTTTAAAATTTAATATGGTTTAATGTTAAAAGCAGTGTCTAAGTGTGTGTGTGTGTAAATAAAGAATAGACAAAAATTGAATGAGCTATTAAGAATCATCTTATAAATGTATATTATTTAAATAAACCTGAGTTTTAAACTAAAAATCATTACTGACTACCCCTAGTCATATTTAATTAAACAGTAGGCACATATTACTAGTTGTTTCCATATTAGAAAGATGAGAAAATAGAAAATTTCCATCACTTCAAAAAGTTCATTTAGTAAGCCTACTAAATAATGATAAGCACAAACTAGCATAGTTTATTAGATTATGCTCTGGGGAATTTTAATGACAATTTGACTAGAATTACCAGCAGAAATTCTCAAATGAGGAATAATCTAGATAACCTTGGCCTGCAGGCATTTCTGTGGGAAATTCCCTTGAATGCTAATTGATTTAGAAGAACTTAGCTTGCTGGGAGAGGCATCATTCCTTAGGAAGGCGATCCTGAACTACATAGGAAAACTAGCCCTGTCTCTGAACAAGAAATAGCAGCATCTTGGTTCATGGTAACATTATTTTGCTGTGAAGTTGATGTTTTAGTCAAAGGAGTATCAGGAATGTCTACCTTGGCAGAATAATGCCTTCAGTTTCTTTACTCTTAACATTTACATCCATCACTGGTGGACTATGAGCTAGAAATTTAAGCTAAATGAATGTTTTCTTACACAATGTTGCTTTGTTCAGGTTATTTTCAAATTAATAGAAATTAATCTATAACATATAGACTCATCAAAATAATAAATTTCTGTACTATGAAAATACTAATAAACAGATAAGAATTAATTTACATTCACTGCCTTGACTTCATAAAACCATCAGTAATTTTTGATGGAATCATTAATAAAAATGAGGAAATAGTGTAAGCCAGACAATATCCCAGCACTGAGACAGTGAGGTGGACCCCCAAACCATCACTAAACCAAAAAGCTCTTTGGAATTGAGACATTTGGGGGAAAGAAAAAGGTTTCTTATATGAAGTGACATAGGGTATATCAACCATACCCTAGGCCAGGCTTCATGCTCAGATATAGTTGGACAACACAAAAGAAACCCCATAATTTGTGTGTGTGAACCGGCCATTATTTACTGGTTTTTAGAGAGAAAGAAAAAGTTAAATGTGCATAGATGTGTAGACAGTGGGAGGATATCCAAGTAGGTAGGGAAATGAAAGAATATAGCAAATTATATTCTAGGAAATTAAAAAAATTCAATAGTATGTATAGATTTTTATGGTATGGTATGATTTAGTTCTTATGCTCCTCCATTTATATGCACTGGTTCTCTGGTCAAATTAGAATATTTCAAGTATAGTGCCTGCTTATAATCCCCAAACAAGTATATATGGCACTGATATTTCAAATAAAACAAATGAAGGTGACTGCCTCTACATGAAGCTGCTTTTGATTTTAATTTCTTGCATAATCACAGATATATACATAGAATTTTCAACCATTTATTTACTAGAGGACATATTCCTCTTTTTGTTCTGCTGACACTGAAACCTATAGTGCCTCATGTACAAGTTCACTTACTCTAATTATCTCATTTGAAACTATGAGAATCTTGAATTTATGTCTCTCACAATCTGCTGACAAGTAAATGAGAAAGTTATTTTTTCTCTTTTTTATTAGATATTTTCTTCATTCTCACTTCAAGTGCTATCCCCAAAGCCCTCTATACCCTCCTCCCCCCGCCTTGCTCCCCAACCTGCCCATTCCTGCTTCCTGGCCTTGGAATTCCCCTGTAATGGGGCATATGATCTTCACAATATCGAGGGTCTCTCCTTCCATTGATGGACTACTAGGCCATCCTCTGCTACATACGCAAGTAGAGACACAGCTCTGGGGGTGGGGGTACTCTGTCAATAAGACAAAAAGGCCACCAACAGATTGGGAAAGGATCTTTACCAATCCTAAATCAGATAGGGGAAAATATCCAATATATAAAGAACTCAAGAAGATGGACTCCAGAAAATCAAATAACCCTATTAAAAAATGGGGTACAGAGCTAAACAAAGAATTTTTAACTGAGGAATACCGAATGGCTGAGAAGCACCTGAAAAAATGTTCAGCATCCTTAATAATCAGGGAAGTTCAAATCAAAACAACCTTGAGATTCCACCTCACACCTGTCAGAATGGCTAAGATCAAAAAGTCAGGAGATGCTGGTGAGGACTTGGACAAATAGGGACAGTCCTCCATTGTTGGTGGGATTGCAAGCTGGTACAACCACTCGAGAAAGGTATTTCTAATCACAGTGCTTTTTTTCCAGAGGTAAAATCTGTGTCTGACAAAGCTTTGTTTCTTAAGTGACTTTGCTGAAGATCAGGAGATAACAGTGACGACTGTGCCTAATTGGTTTGCTGTCTTCACATATACCTGATCTAACAATCATCAACTGCAGTAATCTACAAAGAAGTGGTATACTGTGTTCTCTTCTTCCAATCCCCTAAATCCAAGGAAAGGAAGAATGAATGGAAAAGTTTTTACCTCTTGACACTGAGCATGTTGCTTAATCATAAAGCACCTACACATAATAACTAACAATAATCATTAAGCAAAGATTTGCTATGATATTGAAGTGAACTTCCAGCCATCATAAAAGAACTAAGGCCTTAGGAAAATTCCCAGAAACCATCTTCTTCTCGAGAAAGGGATACTCTTGGTCCTAAACAAAACTGCTACAACATGGCAGGGGAGCTCATACACCCTTGTGCTTTTGTGTGCAACAGTTTTTATGGGTTGCCATATTTTTAAAACAATGCCAAAGAGTAGAGGTAAACTCTTAACAATGTGAGAGAAAACCTCATATTTGTTTCAAGTATAAATTCACAGACAAGAGCCCTTTCCATAATTTGGAGTTCAGTTGTCTACTATAGAATTAGAAACTTTTACTTTAACTGGGAAAAAAATTAAAAATGACAATTCCACTTTCCCATCACATACTTCTTAAGATATTAGATGCGATCCACAAGGGCTAGAACACCTCTATAGTTTCACTAGTACCAAAATTCATCTTGTTAATATGCATGAAAATAGAATAATTCATCTTTTCTTTAGTCAAGTATTTATAGCTTTGCTTTGCTAGAATTTTTGTCTTAAGTTTAACTGAGCTTCTTGCCACATTCAATAGATTGATAACTCTTATTCAGTTTGGAATTAGGTCTATTATATTTGACTCAAGGAAGTTAAAGTGCCTTTGACTGTTTATCAGGCCTTAGAGTCAGATGCAGATATTTACACCCAATCAGTGAACAGAAGCTACTGACCCCTGTGGTTGAATTAGGGAAAAGCAGGAAGAAGCTGAGGAGGGGGGTGATCCTGTAGGAGGGTCAGCAGTCTCAATTAGCCTGGACACCCAAGATCTCTCAGACACTGGACTACCAACCAGGCATCATAAACCAGCAGATATCAGGCCCCCAACATGTATACAGTAGAGAACTGCTGGATCTAGGTTCAATCAGAGAAGATGCACCTAACCCTCAAGAGACTGGGGATCCCAGAGAGTTTAGAGGTCTTGTTGGGTAGGTGATGGGTAGTGGGGACATCCTTGTGGAGACAGAGAGTGGTTTTAGGTATGGGATGTAGAACAGTCAGAAGGTGGACTGGAAGGAGAGTAAAATATGTAGTTTAAAAGAAAAAAGAAAGAAGAAAGAAAGAAAAGGAAGGAAGGAAGGAAGGAAGGAAGGAAGGAAGGAAGGAAGGAAGGAAGGAAAGAAAGGTACTATAATGAATTACATCTTTGTAATAATTTAAATATCATCATCAATATGCTGTGCAATATTGATGGTATCTGCCTTTGCTTTAGAAATGAAGTTTACCTCTATATGAATGGTTTATTTTACTGGTCTCAATATAATCCATTAGTTCTTTTATCTTTCACCTTTCTTCTATACATATACTGATGCCAATGAGTACTCAGTGGAGGAGTGTCTTAACAGAGTCTTTTTTTCATCTCTCTGTTCCCCATTTTGCCTTTCATGTGCCTTCACTTCCTGAACAGAACAAGGAGGAACTCTCATATCAGGCCACTTTAGGCTTGAATTACAGCTCAGTTGGCACCTGCCTCTCTGATTAGTTACTTACATAAGACATTCTTAAGCTTGATTTAACCTACCAAATCAGTATAATACTAACCTCTCAGAGAGGCTGTACTTAATGAAATTATCATAACAACTTTTCCTATTCAAAATATTCAGACTTCCACTTTTTGAAATAACATTCAAGATTATTCAATTCCTTATTTAGAATAGATAACTACTCTAATAACAACCAATTCTTCTTTTTATTTTCCCAGTGTTGTTATAAATATGAGATTCTTTTGTCCTGATCCTAGAGACACAGATTGCTTCTCACTGGAGTTTCTTATTCAGAAATTAACTGTTTAATTTCTTATTTTACAAGCAAAATCCTGAGTTAAATCCCTGGATGTGCTACGGGATTGTTCTTAAGAAAATGATGGCAGTCTATGTTCAAAATTATGGCATTAGTTGGTGCTAGCTAATTCCATAGTGCCTTCACTTTTATGCATTTTTAATTAATTATTCCACTGAAGGAAACAAATATGGGATTATAACTCTTCACTCAGTCTTTTAAAAACACAGTGATGGACTCTAAGTGGGATGAGTTACTTTCTCATCATCATTCCATTTCCACTCATAAGATTAGAAGAAAAACAAAATATGTAATATACATTCACTCCTGGAATCAATGCTTGTGAAGCTTACTAGACAGTTTCAGCATCTTATTTTTTCTAGATCCTCTTGATAGTATAAGGTTGGAAAATACTATTTACCTGACAACCACAAAGAAAACACAAAATGGCATGACAGAAACTGTAGTTCTTTCTCTTGCATAAAATGTGACTCTTTGGAGTTCATACCATAATACAAGCCTCAGCAGTTGGCTCTCCATATGCAGTTGATTCTTGAGTTAATATATATTGTCCCTAATCCCCAAATGCATTACTACTTAGCTGATCCCATTAATACTATCATTATTTATGTGGCAGACTTGATTCTGCATTCTCTTTTGAGCGAAGAGCTCAAATCTTGAATACATCTAAAGAGATGGAAAATGGGCATGAATAATGTTCACAAGACTTATCTTTCCCTGGGATTTTTTTTTTTTTTTTTTTTTTTAGGTCTAAGAAAGGACACAATTGAAAGGAAGGATACTTCACTGTAGAACTGTATCCATTTAACCAAGGTAAGAGAAAAAACACCACCAGGAAGAGCATGGGAGGTTCACTATGAATCATTTACCATCTGTCACTGGCAGGACAGGTAGTGGATCAAAAACCAAGCAGTCAGAGATGAACATAGATGAGATGTCAGAGAAAATAAGCACAGATCACAGAGTTATCCATGGGGGCTGGAAAGAAAGACAAAGCAGTTTAGAGGCTAGAATGTCCCATGAAATTTCAGAGCCTTTTGTGTGTATGAATAGAGTTCTCAGAAAGCTATAGATGGGAGAATTTCCTTGATGGGAACAGATTCAGAAATATTGCAATGCCTAGCAGCTATTTTGAATTAGTTTCTTCCAATTCATCCATTCCAGCACATAAGAATTCAAAGACATACTGAAACTTAACATAAAAGCTAGAGGTTTTATATGTCTAACAATTTCTACCTGTGAGATCCTGGATGAGGAGCCCCTGGCTGAAATGCAGAGGCTGTGCATAGCGAAGAGTAGCAGCTAACAGTGGGAACATAGATAGGCACATCTATGCCTTTCTTTCTAGTTGAATGGCAAGAAGTGAAAATGTGATGGGAGCTATCTAAATTAAATCCCCAAATCAAAGTCGGCTTTGTTAGTTTGTTCATGGCCCAGCCTTGTTTGGAAGAGTATCTTTTGGAATGAAATGCTTATCAGCTTAATCCTATTGAAGAAGCTTAATTGTTTCTGTGTTTGTTGTTCTTCACTTTATTGTTTAATTCTCTTAGCAACTTGCATGTTCTTCAAGAAGAATAAGAAGAGCAAGAACATTCTCAATTAAAGCTAAACCTTTTCAGCCATTAGTCCAATCCCCTGATTAACAAAGGACATTTTTTGTCTTTTTTAATGAGTTGTCAGTTTTACCATAGGGTAGGCTTATGAATTTAAATTAAAGCAGGAACAAATGGAATTTCATCTGTTGTAAAACACAAACAGTATGGTACTAAGGGAACTGTTGCCAAAATGGTGTTATTCAAGGTTCGTAAACGATCCCAGTGGATACACAGCAGAATTTCCGTTTGAAAATTCAGTTTTTTTTGAAGAAATGCTAAGGCAGTAAAAATCCAAGATATGTCTTATTGAATCCAGATTTTTCTTTTCTATGCTTTCTGCCCCACTTTTTGTATGGCATAATATTGTATCTCATTGTATGAATTTGTGATGGCGGCTCCTCATTTATGAAGATCCAAACATAAAGAGTCAAAATAATCATCTAATCATCACATCATGCTCTAAGTCTGGTGTTTACTCCCTTAGGATTTACAGGTGGATTTGACTGTAGAAAAATAAAAGACCACTGAAGGTTGGGTGTGATAGCAAACTTCCCTAATATAGTTTTATAAGTAAGACTATTATCACATCACTGTGACAAGGTTATAAAAGAAATGAATAATGAGAAATGGACAGCTTACTTGACTTGTTAAGAAAAAAAAGAGCTGATTTTTTTAATGCTGAAATTAACCAATTTCATAATTTATGCAAATCAGTTCATCTAGTCTTTATTTTTTATTTTGATCAAGCACATGCCTATGCATTAAATATAACATCTTAAAAATCAGAACTCAAAACAATTTTTAAATTATACCACCTGTATTATTGTAAGGATATTTAATCATATTTCAAAAATACCATATTACTGATAACTTAAATTCACTCTGTATAAATAGCTAGTTTTGCTACTTTTTATTTTAGTTAATGACTTATCTGCAATTGATCTTATATTAATTAGTTTTGTCTTTAATAACTTCAAAGATATCCAATAAATTTATCTAGGATGATTTTAATAATTGACTCACATAGTTATATAAGGCATTTTCTTAACATTATATTATTAACAATGTTGATTAATGTCACTTTCTTATAAAAGAAGCAGATACTTTTGCCTAATTCGATATATGTTTTAGGAGAAATTCACAATTCCTACCTAAACACACACATACACACATATACACACACACACACACAAACACACATAACAGACACACAAACACACACAGTCATAGCTATATGTGTATATATGTGTATATATAAGTATGCATATTTATAGTCTTAGCTACTACTATGTATATAAGCTATATATATATATAGCTTATATATATATATGTTTGTATATATGCATATATATACACACAAACACAAAAATCACATTCATGCCATAGAACTGCTTTTATTCATCCTGGTAATGTAATAGATCCTTAAAGGTATTTGTAAATACTGAGAATCAGAAATATAAAACTGGAAAAACTCTTGATATCTGTCTTATTTGTGCTTCCTAAAACCCATCTGAACTTCACATAAATACAGGCAGGCATGGGAAGGGCTGGGAGGATCATGAGTGCTCCAAGACTTTTTGTATAATTTTAATTTATTGGAATGTTCATGAAAATTTTCTTACCATCATTATTATTCAGTTTAACAAGAATAATTTGAAAATAAATTTTGTAAGTTTTATCTGTTACATGAAAATCTACAGCCCTGGAAACTTATGTGCTCTTATTATTGTTATACCTTGCAAGCAGAAGTGTTTAGAATTTGTTCTCATATTTTTGGTATATATTTTATGACTTAGAAAGGACCCAGATGGACAAGGAAATGCCTGAAGCAATCAATCACAGTTTCTACAGTGTGAGTTTTAATGTAAAGAATAGAATTTAAGAAAGGCTTTGAATACAAGGCTGTATTTGATCTTCAATCTATCAGGGTTTGGAGGTACTTTGGTGTGTCAACGCAGCATGTATTTTTAAGGAGTTTAAGTTTCATTTTGTGCTAAAACATCCTGACTTCCTCCCAAATCCAAAAAAAATCAATTTAGTGGAGAATTGATATATTTGTCTCACAGTTCCAGGTTACAATCCGTCACCGAGGGGAAGTCAAGGCAGAAATCCAAGCACCTAACCAGATCCTATCCAAGTCCAAGTGGATCAAGGCCCTGCACATAAAACCAGACACACTGAAACTAATAGAAAAGAAGATGTGGGAGAGCTTTGAGCACATGGGCACAGGGGAAATTTCCTAAACAGAACACCAATAACTTATGCTCTAAGATTAAGAATTGACAAATGGGACCTCATACAATTACAAAGCTTCTGTAAGGCAAAGGACACTGTCAATAGCACAAAATGGCAAACAACAGATTGGGAGAAGATCTTTACCAACCCTACATCCCATAGAGGGATAATATCCAATATATATGAAGATTTCAAGAAGTTAGACTCCAGAGAACCAAATAACCATATTAAAAATGTGGTACAGAGCTAAACAAAGAAGTCTCAACTGAGGAATATCAAACAGTTGAGAAGCACTTAAGAACTTACAACATCCGTAGTCATTAGGGAAATGCAAATCAAAGCAACCCTAAGATTCCACCTCACACCAGTCAGAATGGCTAAGATCAAAAACTCAGGTGACAGCAGATGCTGGTGAGGATGTGGAGAAAGAAGAACACTCCTCCACTGCTTTTGGGATTGTAAGCTGGTATAACCAATCTGGAAACCACTTTGGTGGTTCCTCAGAAAATTGGACACAGCACTACCTGAGGACTCAGCTAAACCACTCTTGGGCATATACCCAGAAGATGCTCCAAATTGTAATAAGGACACATCCTCCACTATGTTCAGAGCAGCCTTATTTATAATAGCCAGAAGCTAGAACGAACCCAGATATCCCTCAACAGATTAATGGATATAGTCAATGTGGTACATTTACATAATGGAGTACTACTCAGCTATTAAAAAACAGTGTAATTTTGAAATTCTTAGGCAAATGGATGGAAATAGAAAATATCATCCTGAGTGAGGTAACCCAATCACAAAAGAACACATATGGTATGCACTCACTGATAAATGGATATTAGCCCAGAAGCTTGGAATACTCACAATACAATTCACAGAAGCTGAAGAAGAAGTAAGACCAAAGTATGGATGCTTCGGACCATCTTAGGAGGGGAAACAAAATATGCATGGGAGGAGTTACAGAGACAAAGTATGGAGCAGAGTCTGAAGGAAAGACCATCTAGAGACTTCCCTACCTGGGGATCCATCCCAAACACAGTCAACAAACCTAGACACTATTGTGGATGCCAACAAGTGCTTGCTGACAGGAGCCTGATGTAGCTGTCTCTTGAAAGGCTCTGCTAGTGCCTGACAAATACAGAGGTGGATGCTGTCAACCAACCATTGGACTGATCACAAGGTCCCCAAGGAGGAACTAAAGAAAGGACTGAAGAGCTGAACGAGCTTGCAGCCCCATAGGAGGAACAACAATATGAACAAATCAGTACCCCCAATGCTCTCAGGGACTAAACCACCAGCCAAAGAGTACACATGGAGGGACCCATGGCTCCAGAGGCATTTGTAGCAGAGGATGACCTTGTTGGATATCAATGAGAGGAGAGGCCCTTGGTCCTGAGAAGGCTTGATGTCCCAGCGTAGGGGAATGCTAGGACAGGAAAACAGGAGTGGGTGGGTTGGTGAGCAGGGAGAGGGGGAATGGGATAGGGGGCTTTTGGTGAGGAAATCAGGAAAGAGCATAAGATTTAAAATGTAAATAAAGAAAATATCTAATAAAAATATACAAATAAATATATAAATAAAATATTTTAGAACCAAAAATAAATAAAAATAAGTAAAGAGAGAATGAACCAATGCACAAGTGCCTACTTGTGCTAAGAAATCCGGGGTTAATGCTTACGAATTGAACAAGCCCTCTAGCCTCAATTAATGCAATAAATTCATTGTTATGAATTACATAAAAAATAAAATCCCTAGCTTTTAAAATTCAACTACAGCAATAACTCCTAATAGACCAGCTAACCTAACTGAAGTGTCCTTTGCAGATGGTACTAAGTTGTATCAAGTTGTCATTTACTGATCATAAGATGTCAGGCTGACTGATCTCAATTGACCCTAGTCCAAGAATTTATGCACAGGGGAGGAATATAATCTGTATTGTTGAAGACAACTGCATCTTATTTTATTGTAGTTTTGTTTTCTGATTATAAAGTCCTGATGTGCAGATAAACGTTTTACAGAGTGCCACCAGGGATGACATGGAAACAATGTCAAGGTCAATCTCGATACTATTGCACTATCTGGCAACTCAGAGCACAGGAGAAGATATTCAATGATTCCAAAGACAAGGATAAAGGAGTCCCACCCCCATGAAACCTGCCCTTGTTTTCCTGACCTACATCTTTTTCCAGAACAGTAAGTGATACACAATTATTCTTTTCAACATAGTTTATCAAATACAAAACAAATATATTTAGAGCTCATGGTTTGTTTTCTGTTTTGTTTTGCTTTGTTCCCCCCCCCCATATACAGATAGATGAAAAATCCATTATCAAGGTCAGCTGCACTGACAAGGACATCACAGTGACCAAGTGGCTGGCTCTGCGGCACTTTGCCTCCATGCCATTTTGTTGCTCAAAATGAAGATAAATTTCACTATTTCCCTTGCTTGCATAATCTTAGTGTCACATTCCAGACTGCTAGTAGCTTTTCCACATATAAATTATTGGGCTATCGCTTCACAGAGTCTGGTGTGCTGCTATTTTAAGCAGACTGTGCATCTTCTGTGCCCTCTCCTTGGAAGCATCTCTGTTACAGACCCATTAGAGGGAACAGAACTGCTGTTAATGCTCAGTATCTATGGTCCACAATTGGAATCAGATTGCTAAAAGCATGCATATTTGATGAGGCTAACCTAAATAAAAGGTTATGATGTTTAATAGTCTATAAAAGGCAAATAAAAAATATGGACATATCATCTTTGTATTACTGGATGTCAAACTCAAAAATTAGGTAAAATATTTTTGTTGGGCTAATAAGAATTATCCTACAGCATTTTTCTGTTAGAAGAGTGAATTATTTCTAAAAAAAAAAAATTAGGTGGTAAAAGTATTAATTCATAGCTTCAATTATTAGCATTATAAGAATTATAATTAATGAATTTTATGCTACAAATTAATGATAAAAGGAAATACTCCATGTCAAAGAATGAATAAGGGTTCATGCATAGCATATATTTTAATAATATCATATTTGTTAGTCTTTATGCTTTTAGCCTATAAATAACAGAGACTTTAAAGTCATCAAGCAAGCAAACAAAAGGGGCGTGGCATTCATTTGCATATGCCTTTAACTGAAGGTGACATACAGTGAGTGGAAGCAGATCTGTCCCCAAGCCTACAAGTCCAGATATCTTCTCCTTTTCAAAACACTGTAATGGTTTATGTCGAATTCAAAGTTCAAATGATAATATTACATGAAGGCCAACGCCTGTTCTCATATCTATCGTTGGCTTCTGTCTTTCTCATATCTCTCGTTGGCTTCTGTCTTTCGTGTTTGGTGATAGTGTTTCTTCCACATCCATAGCTCTCATTTAATGATTACATTTCATGTAATGTCATTGTAATGTCTGATAAAGACCAGGACTGGCTTTGTGCAAAACCTTTATGCTTCCTTCTAAGGATCTCTTTGACATTTTGCATGTAGATGACATTTCAGATAAACCAGAATGTATCCTGAAGAATTTTTTCCCTTCAGTGTAAATTCAATTGGCTTATTGGATAAAGGGTGATGATCCCTCTGGAAGTGACCATCACTGGCTTGGGAAGATATCATTGATCATAATAACACTTTGAAAATGAGAGTTAAATCAATTTGCTTACTATAAACTCACACTTTAATATTACTGATCAATCATTGAAAATTAATGATATTTTTGTTCTAATATTTTATAATGAATCAATAATTTAGCCTGGATTTCAATAAAAGAGTGTACTACAATCCACTTTTTCAAATAAAGACATTAAAAAAAAACTCACTGAGAACCTTTAAAGAACTGACTATGATTTAAGAGTTAAGACACATTACTTGAATCAGCCCTTATGACTATTTCTGTTTACATTAATTGCATATATTCCATAACCAACATCTTATTATATAGATTCTTGATTATAATTTTCTGAGAGAAACTTGCCCTAGCAAAATGATTTAGAAAAAAATGACCAATTGTGGTAGAGAAATGGATTCTCTTCTAGATCATGTTTGAGATAAATAGAGAAAGTAGGGACTTGTAGAGGTCATTTGTTTAAAATAACATTTTAATAAAGTGCATTTGTCCTTGTAATTTATTTCTTTCCCACTGTATACATTTTAAAAGCAATGATAGATAACATTTACTTTGAGATAAGATCAACATTCAATTAATACTTTTCTTCTTCAAAGCCTTGAAAGCTAGCAATTTTTATGTTTCTTATGTTTTACCTTCTATTGTTTTTTTATTTATATGACATCTACATGCACAAAAGATTTAATGGTAAGGAGAAGAAAGGCAAAAATAAGTCATCAAAATGATTATGAGGTTGGAAACAACCCTGAGTGTAATTTGTTGCTGAAAGAAATAGCAGAGTAGAAGCTTTGTGAATTATTTTGTAGGACTTCAAAATATAAACAAACAATATGTGGTCTCATAGTTATCTCAATGTCCAGAAATGCTAATGCAGCTGCTCCTCTTTTTTGCTGCCACCTTCCCATGTTATCCCTGATGTTTTATTAGCTAATTGACAACTGGGGCTATTATTTCTGTAAGATTAGTCTCTTTCCTTCACCTAAAATGAGCTACATATAGTTGTCCACTGATCATGACTAGAGAAATAAGGCTAAGCAAAAGGTCTAGTTTCAAAAACATATTTATGAAGAAGGTCATGTTAAATCATGGGAAAGTATTTTCCAAAACTCATCTTTCACGTAGCATGTCTGTTCACATGTTCAACTGATCAGTTGAACCACAGCAGTTATTGCACTTAACTGCTCTCTAAAATACATGTGAGTTCATATATTTTCCAGGAATATTCAAAATCCTGAAGCTAGGCTCAGTTCTTTTTCAGTTTTCCTAGTTATTGCAAGGCAGATTACCTAAATTTGATGTAGAATATATGCTTTTCTCAATCTTCCACACATTTCTTCCGTTGCTATTGACTTCTAATGAAGCTGTGAAGATCACACATTTTTGAACACTGGCTCTTGCACAGCTTAAAGTAAGAGGAAGTTGGCTATTTCCTTTTGGCCAAAAGGATATAAGGACAGGGAGAAATGCCACAAGGGAGAGCAACGAGGCTCTGCGCACACGTGTCAAACAGTAAATTACTGAGGACACTGACGACAACAAAGAGAGTTGAGCTAAGACCTCCTGAAACTTTATAGAATCCAAAATAGCTACAGAGAGAGGGCACAGTAAGTTTAGTCATCTGGATAGAGTAACAGTACCTTCTCAGGTCTAATCTTGGGAGTTCAACTGGATTGTATATCATCTCTTTACAGTAATACCACACCAGGAAGACAGCTGCAAATGGATCTCATTTCTTCCACTTCATGATAGAGATGCTGTGAAGCTCATATTTGTCCTTGTTGGTTTCATGAGGAAACTGAAATTAAGGAAAGTTTGTTTCTACTGATTCCTGGGATTTTAAGGGAAAAAAAGAAAAAAAAAGAAAACTTTGGATAAGGAGAAATAAATTATGTGAAGCTCTTTTATAGGGCAGAGTTAATAGTTTGGTATAGAAGTTTGGTTACAGTTAAAGAATTTTACCTTTCCTCTAAAGATGCCCATGCCCAATATTCTGAACATATTGATACATCCTGAAGAAGCCTGTGTCAACAGGGGTCTGGGAGATTTTTATCTGAGGGCATTAGCAGGTCTGCTAGTCCATGGGTCATGATGCCTCAGGATGGGAAAAGAGACAGGAAGATGACTTCACAGGTCCAGCGTGTCCAAATTTAATGCAGTTACTTTTGGAAAGCCGGTCCTTGGCTTACAACTAATCCCCTTGACATTTTTATATTTAACCCTGCATTTGATACAGTTCATCATTGTGGAATTGTTTTCACATTACCAGGCAATAAAAAAAAAATCAAAAGTAAATGATTGTTTTAGTACTTTTTCAACTCTATGTCTGGAGAATATGCTACAACAATGAATATGGGTTTCAGAATACCTTTTCAATCAAAAAGTTACTTTTAATTTTTTTAATATTTTAAAATATATAGCTTGAAAATAATGGTTTCTAATGATATTATAGTGTATGATATTGCATGAACATTAGAAAAGGCTGAGTTAATAATTTGATACAGAAGATTTCTTTACTGATAAAACAAACATTTTGCCCATCCTGAACACATTGAAACATCCTGAAGGAATTGGTATCTGCAGGTATTATGTTATTATAGAATATTACTTCTAGGTGGCAGAGAGAAATTTTTTTATACATCCAAGATTCATAAAAGAAAGATATCCATTTACTGGCATTCTATATTCATCCTTCAACACAATACATCTATATGTAACTTACGGACAAGTATGATATATATTCAACATTCTCTTGGGTCTTCCTTTGGACTATCATAGTATTTTCTTTCAAATTTTCTTTTGAACTCAGTTGAGTGATTCTCCCACATTAAACTTGTAGATGAGGAATTTATATCTGTTAGTAAGATTATAGCATCATCCAAATATCCACTGGAAATGGATCTGTGTCAGCAAAGACATGGCTACATGTCTCCAGATTCTGATGGACAATGTGTTGTCAATCCTTAACTCGATGTAATAAATGTAGATTATTTAAGCATTAAAAGCACTTCAGGAGATTTTCTTGATCTTCTTCACTAAAGATAATAAGGTCATTCCTGAAAAGAGATTAGACACTAGTGGAACTAACATCTCTTACCTGTGAAGAGCATCAACAATATTGTTTTCTAAAATTCTAGCTTTCAGTACCTCACTCACCTAAAAAGAAAATATCATGCTCATCTTTATCAATGACATCATGAAAACTGGAACACATCGCCAGGATGCAAATCTTAGTATGAATACATAAAAGGAGAAGATAAATCACATATAACCGAAAGGCCTGACTAAATTCAGTAAAATTCCTCATACTACAATGGTATGAAGGAAATTGTGAGAAATTTCTGGATAGCTTTCACTAACTAATATAAAGAAAGGTATATTTGGGAGGTTATTCTTAGCAGTTGGCTAAATCTTGCAATGACAGTTATTGAAAGTAGTGATTTTTAACATCCAAGAGTACTTTGAGGTGATTAGGTCACTGAAATTCTAGGTATTTTAAACTCAAATAACATTGTAAGATGAAGCAGTTCTATGTAGGCTTGATAAATCAGGAAAGGGATCACAGCCTAAAGGCAGTTATAATTAATATCAGTTACACCCCCAAACTGAGTACCATATACTGTGACATATGAGACCAGGAGATTATTTATCTTCACTGCTCACTAGAAACTGAGGTGCTGTGGTCTTCAAGCTACAATACTGGATTTGTGTGAGGGCTGTTCTATGGATGAATGAAAATGGCATTTACACAGCTGGGCCTGTGCAAGTTAAGTGGAGCCAAAGTTAACTGCAGTTTGTGATAATGTAGCCATTAACGAAGCTGGGCATATCCATCCTATATGCAGTAACACAAATGCACATGATGTTTAATTATCTGTAGTGATTTGACAAGAAGTTTTGGGGAAATGATCCAAAATGTATTATATGATTAATATTTTCAGTAACATTGGGAAGAACAATATTATCCTGGAGGAACTGATGTTCATCTTTGAAAGACGCTTCTTCTTGTTAATCTGAATAATGTATATCATATTCCTCTTTTAGGCTGTTTGTTATTCTAATAATTGGCATTTTACTTTTATTTTGTAAAATTATTACTTCTATTTTTAAATTTGTATTTAAGGCTGGGTTCTCCAAGTCTCTTATTTTCCTACAAGTTGAATAGTTGTAGAATCTCTGTGCTAATTACTGTCTATTGCAAGAAAAAGATTCTCTACTAAGGACTGAGTAATGCACTGACTGGTGGGTATAGCAATATGTTGTTAGGCATCCTTTTATTAGTATATCTCTTTAATAGAATAATTATAGCAGGCTTTCCTTTAGGGCACATGATCTATATATTCTTAAATTCTCACCCTTATTAACAATGTCAGGTATGGGTTCCATCTCATGTAGTTGATCTTAAATCCAATTCAAAAGCAGTTGTTTTCTTCTGCCATAATTAGTAGCACTATTATGTTAATGGATGTATGTTGCAAGCAGATTGCTCTTGGCGTTCACTGGGCATAGGGCTGGTGGCCATTGGTGGTAATTTTTTTTTTTCCCCAGGAGCATGTATAGTACCTATAAGCACTATGAAAGTTACAGTAGTAGTAAAGGATCTTTTTATTTGAAGGCCAGCTCATTTCTTCATGTTAAATAGCATAATATGTGATCTCTTCAGCAATACAGGCCCTGTCAACTTGAGGAGGGTAACAAATAGAATACACATTAGCCTTTTTGCTTTCCTCTTTTGTTTTCTTTTCTTTTCTTTTCTTTTCTTTTCTTTTCTTTTCTTTTCTTTTCTCTTCTCTTCTCTTCTCTTCTCTTCTCTTCTCTTCTCTTCTCTTCTCTTCTCTTCTTCTCTTGCCTTGCCTTTCCCTTTCTTCCTTCCTTCCTTCCTTCCTTTCTTTCTTTCTTTCTTTCTTTCTTTCTTTCTTTCTTTCTTTCTTTCTTTCTTTCCTTTTCTTTCTTTTTTTTTTGAAGGAACTATTGGTACCCTGTAGCCAACAATTCAAAAATCTATAACAAATTTCAGATACTTAGAGTTTTTTGGTAGCAAATCTAGTTGTGGCATTGTTTTCCCAATTATATAGTAACTTCATTTAACTTCATTTCTGTGTATTTGTTTGAGGAAGCTTCTGTAATAGAAGGTTTCCTTTGGGCTTTTGTAGGCCTTTAGGGTTACTTGTCCTTAACCATATTTCATTCTCTACTACCATATTGTATTTACTGTTTAATCTTCATACTTTAATTTTATCTTTATCCCTTTACAACAATATATTCTATTTCCCCTTCGTTGAAAGATCCTCTTGTGACTCCTGGCTCCTTACTGGATAATTAACTACTGTATATAGGAAATAAAGCACAGATATATAAAGCTTATAAAAAACATAGTCAAAAGAGACAATATGCAGGAATTGTCTTTCTGTGGTTAGGTTACCTCACTCAGAATAATTGTTTCTAGCTTCATTCATGGCCATGTGAATTTCACAAATTCAGTTTTTAAAACCTGAATAAAATTTCATTGTGTAAATGTTTCATATTTTCATTATCCATTAATCAAACTATGGTTAGCTATGCTGTGTCTAATTTCTAAGTTTGAACAGAGCAGCAACAAATACAGGCAATCATATAGTAGAAGCATGTAAAATACTTTAGGTATACACCCAACAGTAGTATATTGGATTTGTGGTCGAGTTCCAGCAATTTTGTGGATTACCCAGTTCTGATGGCAATGGTGCCAGGGTTTGCTTGCAGTCTTATCATTAATGAACAAGTACTCTCATTTCCTGTGGTACTCACAAGCCTTTGCTGTTCTTTGTTTTATGTATCTGAAACACTGTAACTGTAGTAACATGCGATCTCAAATTAGGTTTAATTTTCATTTCCCTGATGGTAAAGGATGTTGACAACTGTTAAGTGTTTCACACCCATTTCCATTCCATTGTTTGAGTATTTATTCCTATACCAACATTTTTAACTGGGTATTTGTTTTCTTAATGCTGAGTTCATTTGAGTTCTTTATATTTTTTATATTAACCCTGTGTCAGTTGTAAAATTTGTAAAGAATTTTCCTATTCTGTATGTTGCTTATTTGTTTGAATGATGCTGTCTTTTGATATACAGAAGTGTTATGGCTCTATGAGGTCATATATATTAGTTTTTATTTTAGTTCTTTTTGCTTTTGTTCTGTTTGTTATGTTTCTTCTCATAATGACTGAACTACTAGGTTGATAGATATTACTTTTTGATTTTTAAATTTATTTTTACTTTTCTGAAAATAGTTTATTTTTCCATATGATATATTATGATTATGGCTTCCTCTCCATCAGTTTCTTCTAGATTCTTAACACATCTACTTTCATGAAAACACATTTCTGTCTGTCTTTAGTAAACACACAGGCACATAAACATAATAATAAAAGAAAATAAAAGAAGCTAAAATAAAATCCCATAAATCTATATAGAACAACCACAAAAGATGAGTCAAAGAAAAAGCACAAGAAACACATTTTGTAGAAAGTACTTTATCCTGGACCAAGGTTTTTACCCTGTCTTTTTCCCTTTAGTTCCCAGATGAAAGACACTCATAGCCTTTACATTCACAATTAGCCTTAAACAGCACAAGTACTGGGCAGATGCCTAGCCTCCGTGGTGTTAGAATCTACTTTCCTGTTACTATCTATCACCTGGGCTGGTCTTAATCTCAATTGGCCAACCCACAGAGACACATTCTCTTAACTCCTAACCCATGGCGGCTTCTCCTTCCCCTTCCTGCCTTTCTTCTTCCCCTCCTGATTCTCCTACCACCCCAAGTCCAGGAAACCTAAACCTCATCCATATCTCTTCTGCCCAGTTATGGGCTGTGAGCATCTTTATTTACCAATCAGAAATAACTTAGGGGAAGATTCTCTCAGCATCTTAAATGGATACTCTCACATTTCTGGGACATCTAGTCTTGAGAGCCCCAAATTAGCTTTAGAACACATGCAGCATTAGGCTATCCCACTACAAACACATACAGACATTGAGTCATAGGCAGGAATTCCACAAAAATACAAAACTGGAACTCATAATACCCATATGTAATTATGCATACAAGGGCCATTTAAAAAAATAAATAAAAATACAAATAAATATAAAAATGTCTTGATGAAAAATTATGAAATAATGAAGCTCCAGAGATACCATTGAGTTTTCTTTGTGTTGGCCATCTAGTGATGGGTATTGAACAAGGTCTTAAGAGTGGTTTGCACCCTCAGTGACATTCTGTTAGAGAAAACTAAATTTTTCTTTGTAAGTGGTTATCAATTGTAGATAGCTCTGGGATAGGAATAGAAATTAAGTCTACTTCCTACATCAGCACTGGTATTTCCTTTGGGTCAGACGTAGGCTTTGTGCATGCTGCCACAGTTTCTGCGAATTAATGTGTGCCAGTTATTGTTGTATTTAGAAGTCTCTATTTCCTTGGTGTCCTCCATCCCTTCTAACTCTCACAATCTTTCTGCTTTCTCTTCTGCAGGAATCCCTCAGCCCTGAGCGAGAGCTTTGATGGAGACATTCCATTTGGACTAAGCATTCCAAAGCCTCTCTCTGTACATTGTCTGGCTTTATATATCTCTGTGTATTTGTTCCAATGTGTGGAAGGAGAAAGCTTCTCTAAAAATGCTTACACAGGACACTGATCTATGAGTATAGCAGAATGACCATAGGAGTCTTTTTATTGATACATTCCTTTAGCAGAATACTACTATTTCATTTTCTCCTAGATCTCTACCATATCTAGTCTCATGTTCTTGGCTACCTGAGATACTTAGGATATAAAAAAAAATGATATATTTACATAAGGAAGTATTAATCAGCTGTTAAAAATTGAAATAATAAATTATTGGGTAAAAATATCAGAGTTGAGTAATATAGACACAGAAAGAAAAATATTGTACATATTCACTCATATGTGAATGTTTGGTGTAAAATCTTTGATAAACAAATTTTAGTTCATAAACTTACAGAGATTAGGTATAGAGAAAGTGACAGTGGAGGAATGAGGGTTCTCTCTAGAAATGAGGAATAGAATAGACAATTTTCAATGGACAGGCAAGAAGAGTTGAAGGGTAGGAACTAGCATGTAGAAGGAGGGAAGAAGGGGAATGTGGATGGAATACAAACAGGAACAGTTAAAACTAAGTGTCATTTGAGGAGCTATATGAAAATCTACTGAAGTGAAATTATATACATTGTATGTTATAATTTTATACATATATGAAGGAAATTGGAGTGTTACTGGAAATAACAAGAGACAGAGAATTTCAGTTGTACTTCTCTCATAACCAAAAAAAGTTTCCAGTAGCAGGGATAGGTGACATTTAATTGAGTTGTTAGCTAAATGTTACCCAAAATGACACAGGCTGTGGCCAACCCTATAGGTTTCACCCCACAAATTGATGGTAATGTCCTGTTGCTGAAGATAACACCAAAAAAAAACCTCGTTAAACACAGGGAATTAGAGCCTATCTAGGAGTTCTGGAAATTGGAAAGAACTCTGCGTGTTACAAAAGTATAAGCTTCAGTACCAAACCCCTATTCACCCTACACTCTAGAGTAATCACCTGCCTATAACATGTGATTATGCAAAATCACATGTTATAGTGATATAGTGGCAAAATCTTACGAGAGTAACCAACATGTTATTGGATTCAAGGACCATTCCATGAGAGGGAACCAAATACAGATACTTGTCAATGTCCCAGTAAGTCATAAGAAACTACCTTTGGTTAATATTTTTGTACAGAAAGAAACTTTGATCTGTCTCTTAGGCAACTGAAAAGTACAGTTCAATAAAAATTCTCACACAGAGTCTTGTGGCACCCATGTACCTGATATGTTTTCTTTCAGTCAGATTTCCCCCTAGTTTTTCAAATGCTACTGTACTTCCAAAGAAGAGAAAATATTGCCAATCCTGGCAAGATTAAGAAAGGTTGAAAGGCTTAGAAGTATGTTATAGTATCATTGCATCTGGCTATATTTCAGTGACAATGAATATAAGGTTGTAAAGACTCATTTTACACTATTATTGTACAATTCTATACTTTCTGACTTTCAACATTGATACAAGGCTTAATAAAAATAAAATATTGAAAGGTGATATGAAAGTTTAAATGAAAAATCAAGAGTATTTTTAGACAGATGGCAGAGTATTCATACCTTAAAGATATTTCTCTCTGCAATGAAATTTTCCATTACTTTTTATCATTATAGTCATGTTTCTGGTTGACTGCAATAGCTTTCAGACACCACATCTGCTTCATGGATTCTATAATCCTGAAATCAGACATCTGAAGTAGATCTTAGAAATTACCCTGAAGAATGAGGTCATTAATTTGTCTCTGATATTCTTAAGGTATTTCTTCTTATCAAAATTAACTAGAAAAATTTATGACAGATGATCCCTTAGTTTCACTACTCAAGTAATCATGACACTGAATTAAATCTATCTCTGAATACCTTTATGCAATTTAGTATAATATGTTGGGGACTATGATATTGAGATCTCTCTTATTCATATAAAGATTACTTCTCAAGGCATTCCTGGTCATTTTAACTTTATTTTACTAATCTTTTTTTTGGAAATGAGGAGGCACTACAATCTCTGCAATATTATAAGAAAAGAAGAAACTGTTGTAGGTTTTCTGCTACTTTTATCTTCTTACATTTCTATAGATTTTAATAACTTTTAATATTGTACATTTTTATATTTTTCTTTGTATTTTGTTTTCCTAAATGTTTATATTATTTTTTGTTTGTAATGTTTCTTCACATTTCAGAAACTTAAATAAGACCTTTCTATATTTTAAATTCTGTTTTTCTCTGGACACACTACTGCTGTCAAGCAGGTAAGCATGAAATCATAAATATATGCAACACTATAAACCTTTCATAGTTTTTCTCTGTTGGCTCTACTTCTGAGAATATCAAACATGGCAGTGAATTAGGCATGTAAAGACATCTCTTTGAGTAACGAGTTGGTCATTAATAGACAATAATTGGTCAGTACTATATTTTAATCTATTTTTCATCATTTATATTTGTTTTCTTTTCTGTTGACTTTGTTAGTTGAGGTCCGGGTGATTAATATACTAGAAATTTAACTTTGTTGTGTCTTTGGCATAGCTTTGAGTATTAAATAGTATTTTCTGAAATATTGTATAGTGTCATGTTTGTTTTAATTTTTTATTTCACATACTTTCCAAAAATGTTTCCAAAAAATAAATTAACTAAAAAGTTTGAAATATTACTGGAACATATGAACATAATCTCAAACTAATGAATTATTAATGAATTTTAATCTTTTTATTGTCAATACATTTAACAGTATGGATGTACTTACAGTGCAAATTTAATACAAAGACATAAAGGCACACGACACAGGAGATGGCTTCTTGGTATTCATGTAGCACCCAGCACAGTATTTGGGGAAAAATTTAAGTGGCCATAAGTGTTGGGTCAACTTAGAAAATATAGAGTTAGTTGATGCCTTTAATTTCCTTAATTAGTCTTAAAATTATTTGAAAAAAAGAAAGAGTGAAGTGTGTTTTAAAAATTAATTAATTTATTTTAATTCACCTTATATCCCAACAATAGGATCCCTCTTTCCTCTCTTCCAAGTCCCACTCTTACAAATCCCCACACTACAACTGCACCTTCCCTTTCTACTCAGAGAAGGGCTCACCACTAGGTTACCACAATGTCCTGGTACATCTAGTTGCAATATGAGCAGGCACTTTCTCTCCCACTGAGGCCCAACCAGAATCTCTATGTAGGGTAGGGGATCCAATGATAGGTAACAGAGACAAAGATAGTCCTTGCTCCCCTGGTTAGGGAGCCCACATGAAGTATAGGCTGCACATTTGCTATCTACCTGAAAAGGCTTAGGTCCACCTACTGAAAGCACCTTGAGTGGTGGCCCAGGCTCTGTGAGCTCCTCTGGTCCCAGATCAATTGACTCTGAGTCTTCTTGTGGTGTCCTTGACCCCTTTGACTTGATCACTTCTATCTCCCAATCTTCCACAAGACTCCCTAGGCTCTACCTGATGTTTGAATGTGGGTTTCTGCCTATACCTCCATCAGCAGTTAGCTCAAGCCTCTCAGAAGACAACTATGCTAGATTTATATCTGGAAGCAGAGCAAAGTATTGTTAATAGTGTCAGGACTGGCTCTCTCACATGGGATTGGTCTCAAGTTGGGGCAGTCATTGGCTGGATATCTGCTCCATCTTTGTCCCAGCGTAAATTGTAGACATGACAATTTTGGGTTGAAGGTTTTGTGGGTGGGTTGATGTCCTCCTCCTCCTCTTCATGGCTACAGGAGATGACCATATCAGTCTCTATATGCTCCTCTGATTGGAATCTTATCTAGGGTCACCCCCATTGACTCTCTGTAGTCTCCCCAGTCCCAAGATTCCACTTACTCACCAGAAGTGCCCCCGACTGATTTCCATTCTTAATTCTAGCCCTCTCCAGACCATCTGTCAACACATCTGTTTGTCATCACCATACACCTCCTCATCCTGCCTATCCAGCCCCTCTCTCCATCCACTTTAACTCCTTATTACCCAGTTTCTTTGGGCCTGTGAATTGTAGCATGTTTTTCCCGCACTTTATGGCTAATTTTCAATTACATATGAGTATATACCATACCTGTATTCCCTCGGGATGATATACTCAAGTTCCATCCATTTGCCTGCAAAATTCACGAACACTTTGTAATAGCTGAAATAGCTGAATAGTATTCCGTTGTGTTTTCTTATCTTTTTTTTTCTTTTTTT
>NC_034608.1:25843002-25849548 GCF_900095145.1 Mus pahari | reverse complement strand
CCAGGCTGGCCTAGAACTCAGAAATCTGCCTACCTCTGCCTCCCGAGTACTGGGATTAAAGGTGTGCACCACCATGCCCGGCTTCCATTGCATTTTCTTATACATTCTCCAGTTGAGGGATATTTGGTTTGTTTCCAGCTTCTAGTTATTACAAATAAAACTGCAATGAACATAGTTGAACAAGAGACTCTGTGGTATAGTGGGAGCATCTTTTGAGTATATGCCCAGGATTGGTATATCTGGGTCTTGAGATAGACCTATTTCCAATTTTCTGAGAAATGGCTAAATTGATTTCCAAAGTGGGTATACAAGACCTCAGTCAAATCATTGTCTATAAATGTCTATATTTGTCACAGTCCGCTGATAGCAGAGCCTCTTAATGTACAACCATGCTAGGCTACTCTCTGTAAGCACAACATGGCATCAGTAATAGCATCATGGTTTGGTACTCTTGCCCATGGAATGAAACCCAAGTTGGACCATTCATTGTATGGCCTTTCCTTCAATATTCGCTATATTTTTGCCACTGAATTTCTTTTAGACAGAAGCAATTCTTCATCAAAATTTTGAAGTAGGTAGGTGACCCCATCCCTCCACTGGGGACATCTCCCCAGTGTTGGCATTCCAGCTAAGGTCATTCCCACTGAGTCCTGGAAGCCTTCAAATTCTAGGTTTCTTGGACTAGAGGTTCCCCTTACCTGGCACCCCTGCAGCCACATATTACCATTCATTCTCCTAACCTTCTGAGCTTCTCTCTTGTCTCCCCATATATGTCCCTTTTACCTACCTCTCCTCTCTCCCATGCAAGTCCCTCCCTCCCTCTCCTTCCCATGATTATTTTGCCCCCCCCATTCTACGTGCAATTGAAGCATGCTCACTTGTGCTTTCCTTCTTGTGAAACTTCATACAGCCTGCGAGTTGTATCATGGGTGTTCTCTAGTTTTTGGCTTATCTCTACTTATAAGTGAGTACATACCATGCATGTTCTCTTGGTCTGGGTTACCTTGCTGAGGATGATGTTTTCTAGTTCCATCCATTTGCCTGCAAAGTTCATGATATTCTCATTTTTAACAGCTGAATGGTATTTCATTGTGTAAATGAACCACATTTTCTCTATCCAGTCTTCAGCTGAGGAACATCTGGGTTGTTTCCAGATTCTGGTTGTTATGAATAAGGCTGCTATGAACATAATGGAGCATGTGTCCTTGTGGTATGGTAAAGCATCTTTTGGTTATATGCTTAGGTATGGTATAGCTGGATCTTCAGGACCTAGTTCTGAGGAACTGTTAGGTTGATTTCCAGAGTGGTTGGTACAATTTGCAATCAAAACAATACAGTGGCAAAAAGAAAGAAACTTCTATAAATGATGCTGTTCTAACTGGTGGTCTGCGTGTAAAAGGATACAAATTGATCCATATTTACCACTTTGTAAAAAGCTCAAATACAAGTGCATTAAGAACCTCAACATAAAACCAGATACACTGAAGCTAATAGAAACAAAATTGGAAATTGGCCTTAAACACATTAGCACAAGAGAAAATTTCCTGAACAGAGCACCAATGGCTCAGACTCTAAGATCAACAAATGACAAATGGGACTTCATGATACTGAAAGTAAAGCAAAGGACACGCTCAGAAGGACAAAACAGCAATCTACAGATTTGGGAAAGATCTTCACTAACCCTACATATGATAGAGGGATAATATCCCAAAATATATAAAGAACTCAAGAAATTACACTCCAAAATTGGGGTACAGAGCTAACCGAGAATTCTCAACAGAGGAATCTTGAATGGGTGAGAAGAAATGTCTTAAAGAAATGTTCAACATCCTTAGTTATCAGAAAAATGCAAATCAAAATTACTCAGGGATTCTAGTTCACATCTATTGGAATGACTAGGATCAAAAACTCAAGTGACAGCACATGGTGAGGAGGATGGGGAGAAAGAGAAACATGCCTCCATTGCTGGTTAGAATAGCTCTTTCAAGGTCTGTAAAGAATTGTGTCAAAGTTTTGATGGGAAATACACAAGAAAAACTGGCTTTGAATTGTTGGACTGTAAAACTTACATTCTGTATCAGGTGACATGAATCAACCACACAAGGAGAGCCCTTACCCCTAAATCATTATTAGTTGAAAAATATGTAACAAAAACAGTACAAATGTTAGTAGTTTGCTATTTTGTGATATTCTGGCTATGACTGAGGTGCAGTGAGGTGTTGCAATTTAGCTCCCAATTCTGCTCTGTGATCAGTAAGGTCTTGATTATAATAATGGCTGTTTTTTTTTTTTTTTTATTATTTCATCTGCATTGACCCGGTGTTTGAGTTGTGTTGGATATAAGAAGACCCCATAACAAGGAAAATCTAAGTTGTTTGGTGTTCCCACTAGGCTCTCTTCCAATAATGTACTTTGTTAATTTTATTTTTACTCCTTTACAAAATACTTGATTTGTGCTTTTTTTCATTTTTTTATTTTTTCCATAACTAAAGAAATATAGTTTAACTCACACTACTACCATGCATGTGACCATGCTTCTTGACTCTAATAGAAAAATTAAGTTATCTCAATGTTACTTTACTACCTAAAGACCGAAATAACCCTCCTGCAAGACATAAGCTATCCTCCTGTAGACACCTTCTGAACATTGGACATTAGAGGTACCTAATTGCAGGTGGACAGTTATACCCTAGGGTTGTCATTTGGTAACACAAATAATGGTTAATAGTTTCATATATCATCAGAAATTGGTGCTCAAATATCCAAACCAAAACGATTGGGAAGAAAAACAATCCATGAAGTTTATTTCTAATTTCCTTCATAGATGTATAAAAACAAAACAAAATTAAATAACAAAAAAATCACCTTAGCTATAGTGTGGTATAACTTTCAATTTGCATTCAGCTTTACTAGGCCAACAGAACTAACACATCTATGTGAAGTATTGAAAAACACTCTTTGTTTTAAGTTTCTTTGGGGACATAGGAAAAATTAGCATATTGAGATGAATTTTATTTCATTTTAAATACTATAGACAGTACAGATTAAAATTATATATACATTAAGGCATCCTTTTTCATCCAGCTCATTCTTGAATCCTTACAGACAGGAAAAAGTAAAATCTATGACTAAGAAGTATGCTTGATAGAGTCAGAAGTAGAAAAACAATTAGATTTATAACCTCTTTAGTAACCTGCACTCAGTTATATTTCATCCCTAATATTTATCTCCCATGTAGACATTTGGTTGAATATATATATATATATATATATATATATATATATATATATATATATGACTAGACTCCTCATATGAGGAAGTGTTTCCTTTTATTTTGTTTTATTTCTGAGATTTTGTGACACTTTTACTATTGTAAAATACTAACTCTATCATTGAACTTTTTAAGTTTGTTAGAAGGTAACATATTCCATAGATAAAATGTAAAATCCAATATGAAGATATATAGCTTTCATTACAACTGGTTATTCTAGCTGTATAGAAGTTCATTAAAATATATGGAGTATATGTCTTGTTAGTTTTATATATGATTTAGTTCTCTGTGCAAGTTTAAGATTAAAATTTATTTTTTATAAATGTGATTATTCACTTTGTATCCTGATATAAACAGCCACCTTCCCTCCTTTTCTCCCAGTTCCCCTCTCACATACTCCTCCTCCTATTATCTACTCCCATTTTAATCAGAAAAGGGGAAGACCCCTATGTGTACCTAACTACCCTGGCATATCAAATCACAGCAAAACTAAACAAATACTCTCATAATGAAGTGAGATACGGCAGCCCTGCTAGGGGAAAGGAATCCAAGGATATACAGCTTAGTCAGGGACAACACCCCCTCCAATTATGAGAGGACCCACATGAAAACCAAACTGCATACCTGTTTCATATGTGTAGAGGGCCTAGATCAAGCCCATGCATGTTCTTTGGTTGGTAGTTCAGTCACAATGATTCTCATTGGCCCAGATTAGTTGACTCTGTAGGTCTTCTTGGAGTGTTCTTGACCCCCTCCAGTTCCCTCACTTCTTTCCCCTACACTTTCACAAGACTTGTCAAGCTCTGCCTAATGTTCAGCCATGAGTTTCTGCATCTGTTTCCATCTGCTGCTGTATGAAGCCTCTCTGAAGACATTTATTCTCTGCTCCTGTCAGCCAGCATAGCAGAGTATCATTTGAGAGTGTCAGGGGTTACCTCACTCCTATGGGGTAGGTCTAAATTTGGGCCAGTCATTAACTGAACATTTACTCAATCTCTGCTCCATCTTTATCCCTGTATATCTTGTAGGCAGGGTCAAATTTTGGATTGAAGGATTTGTGGGTGGATTAATGTCCTCCTCCCTTCAGTGGGAGTACGGCCTGTATACAGAAGGTGGCTTCTTGGTCTGTGTTACCTCACTCAGGAAAATATTTTCAAGTCCTATACATTTGCCTGCAAATTGCACGATATCTTTGCTTTTAATAGCTAAGTAGTATCCCATTGTGTAAATATAACATTTTTTCTTTATCCATACTTCAGTTGGGAGAAATCTAGGTTGTTTCCCATTTCTGGTTATTGTGAATAAAACTGCTATGGACATAGTTGAACAAGTGTTCTGTGGAGAATTGGAGGCTGGTCTCCAGTCGAGCTGAGGTCTGAACCCTGGGAATGGTGATAATTCACCTTCATGACACCATAGTCGTTCCCTCATGCTCCTGGAACTTTGGCCCCTGCCTAAGTTACCACCTCCCACAGCCCCCACAAGAGAAGCATGGTCAGAAGTCACATAGGCAATGGCCCAAGCTTCTGACCTTCAAGCTAAACTCCTCCCCAGTTACCTAGCAACAGTGAAGACCATAAAAAAGGCTGTTCAGCCCCACCTCGCTCTCTTACCTCTTACTTGTCTCTCTTACCTCTCACTCCTTTGTTCTCTTACCACTCACTTCTCTCACTCCTCTCTCCTCTTCCCTTTCTCTTTGTCTTCTCCTCTCCTTTCTCCCTCTTACTCTTTCTCTCTAGCCTTTCTTCTCTCTCTCTCTCTCTCTCTCTCTCTCCTCTCTTTCTCCCTGCATTTCTATAGTAAAGCTCTAAAACCATAGAGAGTCTCTTCTCATCAAGGCTGTGCACACTCTCATCAGTGTTGGGAACCTCTTCCCTCATCCCTCTCTTCTATAACCCTGGTGGCTATAGCAAAGTAGCTCCAGGGCTCCCAGGTAGGGCTGCCCCTTGGCCACCCCTTGAAGAGTAGGTCAGAGGCTTGAATGCCTACCAAGGGATGAGTGGAAGGTAGTTAGCAGCCCTCCCACACCTGACAGACCAGATAATAGGTAAAACTCTGGAGGGGTGTGGGTCTCCACCCCCTTCCCCAGGGGCCCCCTTTTTAGTTCCCACAGTGTCCTTGTGGTATGGTATAGTATCATTTAAGTATATACTCAGGAGGATCAGATTTTATATACACACACACACACACACACACACACACACACACACACACACACATAGCATACCAAAACCAAGAAAAATCCAGGCTCACCAAAACAAGGTCCAAACAAGCAACATCTAGGCCTCATATCCTTACAACATCCAGTCAAAGGCTACCCACTGGAGGCCTGCTGCACTGGAAAAATCCATGTTAGGACTGCCTTCCCAATACCTGCTACACCAGGAACATCCAGGGACAACCAGATGGCTAAAGGCCAGCCCAAGAACACAAACAAGAACCAGGGCAGCATTGCAGCTTCAGAGCAAATTCCAGTACAGTAAGCCCTGGAGATCCTAATACAGCCGCAAGAGAAGAAAATGGCCTTGATTATAAACTTATAAAGACGATCAGGACCTTTAAAGAGGAAATGAATAAATCCCTTAAAGAAATACAGAAAAGCAACTAGAAACAAAGAGAACAAGAAGAATGCAGAAAACCAAAAGCTGGTTCTTTGAGAAAATCAACAAGAGAGACAAAAGTTTAGCCAAACTAACTAAAAGGCAGGAGACAGTACCCAAATTAACAAAATCATAAATGTAAAGGGAGAAATTACAATAGAATGAGAAAATTGAAAGAATTATTAGATCCTACTTCAAAAACTTGTGCTCCACAAAATTGGGAAAATAAATGAAATGGATGATTTTCTAGATATATACAACTTATGAAAGCTAAATCAAAATCAGGTAACTGATTTAAATAGTCCTATCACCTCTAAGAAAACAGAAGCTCTCATTAAAAATCTCCCAAACAAAAACGCCCAGTTCACATGATTTTAGTACAGAATTCTACCAGACTTTCAGAGAAGGGCTAATACCAATACTCCTTAAACTATTCCACAAAATAGAAAGAGAAGGAACATTGCCAGACTCTCCATGGTCTCAGTCACTGTGATACCTAAACTCCACAGTTACTCTACAATGAAAGAGAATTTCAGAACAATTTTCCTTATGAACAAAATACTCACAAATGGAGTCCAAGAACTCATCAAAATGGTCATCCAATATGATCAAGTATGCTTCATCCCAGGGATGCAGGGATGCAGGGATGCAGGGATGCAGGGATGCAGGGATGCA
>NC_034608.1:25817829-25842952 GCF_900095145.1 Mus pahari | reverse complement strand
AGGGATGCAGGGATGCAGGGATGCAGGGATGCAGGGATGCAGGGATGCAGGGATGCAGGGATGCAGGGATGCAGGGATGCAGGGATGCAGGGATGGTTCAATATATGAAATTCTTCAACATAATCCACAATATAAACAAACTAAAAGGAAAAAAATGACATGATCATCTCATTAGATGCCGAAAAGCCTTTGACAAACGCAGCACCTCTTCATGCTGAAAGTCCTGGAGAGATCAGGGATGTAAGGTGCATGCGTACCTAAACACATCAAAAGCCACATCCGCAAGTCAATAGCTAACTTCATATTAAATGGAGAGAAACTTAAAGCAAACCCACTAAGTCGGGGCCAAGCAAAAGGTATCTACTCTTTCCCTATCTATTCAACACAGTGCTTGAAATTCTAGCTAGTGCAATAAACCAACTAAAAGAAATCAGGGAAATACAAATTAAAAGGAAATAAGTCAAAGTATCACTATTTGCAGTTAACTTAATAGTATGCATAAGTGACACACAAAATTCTACCAGTGAACACCTTCAACAAAGTGACTAGATACAAAATTAATTTAAAAAAAAATCAGTAATCCTCCTTTATACAAAGGATAGGCAAGCTGAAAAAAAAAATTATGGAAACAACAGCCTTTACTACAGCCACGGATAATATAAACTATCTTGGGATAACTCTAACCAAGCAAGTAAAAGATATCTATTACAACATCTTCAAGTCTCTGAAGAAAGAAATTGAGGAAGGCATTAGATGATGGTTTTGGTTGTTAAGATTAACAGTTATTGGACCTCCTTTCTCTCATTCGCTTCTCCATTTTTGTCCCTACAGTTCCATCAGACAGGAACAATTCTGGGTCAGAGCTTATGATTGTGGAATCACAATCCCACCCTGTTACTTGATTTTCTCTCCCTCCTCTGGAAGTGGTCTCTATAAATTTCCCCTCCCCATTATAGAGCACTTCATCCAGGTTCCCTCCCTTTGAGTCCTAACAGTCTCAAAGGTCTACAATACATTCTATGCTGTCACCCAACCTCCTACCTCCCGAAGTTGCCTGTTTCCATTCCTTCCACTGGCCCTAGGGCTTCAGTCCTGTTTCCCCATCCACCCCCATCCCTGCCCCAATACCTGAACATGTTTCCTCCTTCCCTTCCATATTCCCTCTCCCACTCACATTCCTCCCTTCCCCCCCCCCCCGCCAATGACAGGCCCAAGTTGGGATCCAGCTCAAGGGGAAGCACCAGGGCCTGACACATTTTATTGATGCTACAGTGTGCTTGCAGATAGGAGCCTAGCATGGCTGCACTCCAAGAGGCCCAACAAGGAGCTGAAAGAGTCAGATGCAAACATTTAACACCCAACCAATGGATGGAAGCCGGGAACCCTATGGTTGAGTTAAGAAAAAGCTGGAGGAATCTGAGGAGGAGGGCTGCCTCAGGGGAAGACCAGCAGTATCAACTGACATGGACCCCTGAGATCTCTCAGACACTGAGCCACAAACCAGGCAGCATACTCAAACTAATATGAGGCCCCTGACATTTATACAGCAGAGTATTGCCTTGTCTGGTCTCAGTGAGAGAAGATGCACCTAACCCTCCAGAGACTTGAGGCCCCCAGGAAGTGGGGAGATATGGTGTGGTGGGGGTGGGGGTGGAGGGTAGGGGCATATTCTTGGAGACAGGGGTCTGAGAGAAGAGGTGTTGGATGGGGAGCCTTAGGGGGCAGGTCAGGAGGGGAATAGAAACTGGACTGTAAAAAAGGATTAAAGAATAAAAGAAAAATGTACAGTGAAACTAAAAGTTGTCTGCAACTTAAAAAAAAAATATTAACATTGTTAAAAATGTCCATACTAACAAAAACTAACTATAGATTCAATGCAATTCCAAACAAAATTCTAATACAATTCTTTACAGATCTTGAAAGAGTGACTCTCAACTACATATGAAAACCACACACAAAAATATCCAGGATGCCTAAAGAAAATCCTGTACAGCAAAGGTACCCCTTGAGGTCTTTCCATCCCTGAAATTAAGCTCTAATATAAAGCAATAGTAATAAAAACATCATGGTATTGCAATAAAAATATAGAGGTTGATCAACAGAATAGAAGACCCAGAAATAAACCCACAGGTATGATTTTTTTTAAGGAAAAACATACAATGGAACAAAAGAAAATATCTTCAACAAATAGTACAGATCTAACTGGATGTCTGCAAGTAGAAGAGTGCAAAAAGTCACACATTTATCATCCTGCACAATACTCAAGTCTAAGTGGATCAGAGTCCCCTAATGCGTGCGCTCGGACACACACACAAACACACACACACACACACACACACACACACACACACACACACACACACACACTGTGAATCTCACCCAGAAGGGGAAACAACATTGTCATCAGAGATGGATGGAGAGAGGTAAGAGGGTGGAAGCTAGGGTGAAGAGGGGTATGAGGATAATGATCAGGTATAGGGGGAGGGGGACAGGAGTGAGATTGGAAATTGGATGGGGTCATCTTTGGGACTAGCTGAGACCTAGGAGTGGGGAGGCTACAGGGACTCCCTAGCTGAGATTCCTACCATCAGGGGATATAGACTCTGATGTGGCCACCTCCTCTAGCCAGGCAGGACTTCCAGTGAAAGGAGGGAGACATCAACCTACCTACACAACCTTCAACTAAAAATTTGTCCTGCCAATAATATGTACTTGGATAAAGATGGAGCAAAGACTGGGGGAATGGCCAACCAATGACTGACCCAATTTGAGACCCACCCCACTGGAGAGAGACACCCCTGATACCATTAATGATTCCTTGTTATGCCTGCATACAGGAACCTAGAATAACTGTCTCCCAAGATATTTTATCCAGCAGCTGATGGAAAGAGATGCAGAGACCAGTAGCCAAACATCAGGCAGAGCTTACAAAGTCTTGTGGAAAAGGAAGAGTGGAGGATAGAATTGAGAGAGAAAGAGAGTTCAAGGACATCATCAGAAGACCTACAGAATCCACTAATCTTGGCCTATGTGACTCATAGAGACTGAATCACTAACCATGCAGGAACTGGACCTAGGACTTCCAAACATTTGTAACAGATGTATACACTGGTCTTCATGTGGGTCCCCTAACAATTGGAACAGGGTCTGTCTCTTAATCTCTTGCCTGTTATTGAATTCCCTTACCCTACCTGGACTGCCTGTTTCGGTCTCAGTGGGAGAGGAAGTAGTACTTATTCCTGATGAGATTAGATGTTTCAGAGTGGGGTGGTACCAAATGGGGCCTTTACCTTCTCTGAAGAGAAAGTGAGAGAGTTTTAGGAAGAGGAATTTGTAAGTGCAGGCCTGGGAGGACAATATGGGGTGCTGTGATTGAGATATGATATGAATCAAAAAATAACTGTGAGGAAAAGAAAGAAAATATCTTTTTCTGATCATTGTTGGCTTCAGTTCTTATTTCATTTGAAGAAAACATGTAGAGATAGAGTTGAACAATCCATGTATGTATGCCTATGTGGTCCTCCTAGCTTCTGATTCAGAAGGAAACAGTCTCTCTTTGGGGGCCATCCCTTTCTATCATGTCATTCACCAACATCTTGCTGATTTCTCTCATTTCTCAGAAACACATCCTTGTTATTGTCATCTCTAATAAATCATTAGGTGGTTCCTGCCGGATGAGGTGCCTTCTACATTGGCTTCTATAGCATACTTGAACTAACTACAAACTGTCACAATTAATAAGCACTGTTCTCACACTTCTTGTGTTTTCTTTAATGAAGTTGCACCTCTTGTTGGATTTCCTGAGAGAAGACTCAAATTGCATGCCTTATCCATGTTAAGTGTTCAACACATAAATTTTATTGCTGTCGAATCAATGTGAAGTCAGTGTCATAACCTAGCTTGAAAACTTTGTTTCTCCTTTTGGAGAAATTCCATACCTTAGCAGTCATTAATCTGAAACTCTCCTTGCTGGGTTCTCCAATTAAATAACATGGGAAAGATTTCATTTACATAACTACATCACTTAATCAAGCCAATGTTTGCCCTTGAATCATTCAAAGCATGACACTATTACTAAACCTCATTGTGAAAATGTCTGCCATATTTTGTATATTTTCCCATTCCACAGAAATCTTTCTGGTCAAATTCAAAGATAAATTTTATCTCCAGAATAATTCTTACACCAAAAAAAAATCTCTGACTCTGACATCACTGATTGACCAAAAAAAAAAAAATTGATATAATTAGTCAAACTACCCATGCTAATTTAGGATTTATATGAGATTGAGAATTTGTAAATAATGTTATAATAGCCTGAAAGAAACAGAAATTAAACCTAAAGGAGTAGGTCGTCAAGGTAATTTGCAAACTGAGTGAAAAAAAAAAAAAGAGAGAAGAGAGACAATTCCTTCTTCCTGACTTTATTAAATGTTTATACAGCTATCGTTTCTTGAAGGCGATTTATGGGTAAAGTCTAAAGCCAGATCTCCAGGTTTAAAGACGGAATCAGTTTAAAAGAAGTTTCAAGTGCTTGCCTAAGTGAGTCATTAATCTTGTGAGGCTTAATCTAAACTACAAAAGAAACTTTTATGGGAATCAAAGTAAAATTACCAAATAAATCACTATTATACCTTCCGTACATTTTCTAATTTTCTTTCTATAATTAGATTTTTGATTTATAATATGTTGTTTTTTATATTTGAAGAAAGTTGATACTTGATACTTTAATGTCTTTGATGACTTAGCTTCCACAAATATGTCTTTAATATATTAACTTGTTTTTCTGCTAAAAGCCACACCAAATTTAAAGGAAGATTTCTACCAACAGAAACTGTCTCTTCTGCAATGTTACCAACTGTAGACTTTCGATTTTAATTGCTTCAAACAGCGTTATGTTTGTTCAAAAACTCAATATTGAGGCTTGATTTTTGATATTAACTAAATGATTTTGATTTGTAATTACAAAAATTATTCCATTGATTGTTGCATATGAAAAACTGAACAATTGTTACTTATAGTTTTGCTTCATCATTTGATTGAAAGATAGGAAAATGATACAAAGCAAATTTTGATTTTTAAAACATTAAATGATTACTTTTTTTTTGATTAAGAAATTGTTTGGGATCACGTACGGATATATTGGGCTAATTTCCTTGACAGTTACAGCATTAGATTAATAAAGGGGACAAGTGAACAAATAGACTGAGGGTCCAAGAATAGTTTATGAGTGAAAGAAAAATTGTGAAAGTATATTGTTTGAATCATCAGTTCAGATTACTTACAAAGCTGATACATAGACTCCTTCTCCCAAAGTATTTCGTGTTTGAAATTTGACCTATAGTTTTAAAGGGAAAATTAGAGCAGAGCATAGCCATTGAAGTGTTTGTATAAGTGGATTAATGTTCTTAATATAGGAAAAGTAGAATTGAGAGCTTAGATATCAATAGAAGAAAGCATTCTTCCCAGAATTAAAAGCTTTTTAAACTTTCATTTGTTTGTTTTCTTTATAAACAGAAGATATCGTTTATAAGGGTTCCACTTCATTTTGCAGGTCTTGTCTTTAGATCTTGCTTTCTTGGGTCACTATGAGAAAAAAATAAAAGGAAGCTCATCTACTTTTCATTTTTATCTGGAAGCAGACTTCTTTATATTCATCAAAAATCAAGCATTTGACAAAACACAAAGCACACTTTATAAAAAGATATCATTTCTTTGAAAGAAATCTGACCCTAAAATCTGAGCCTTTTTAAAAGTCCTCAGTATTTTTACAAACACAGAGAACCCAGTTGGTAGTGATGTACTAGAGATTTAAAATAATATGAAGGAAAAGATAAGCAACACTAAATGACTTAAAGTTATTTTGTGTCTCAGGGATATGGGGATGCTTACATAGTCTGCACTGTAGACTCATCAGGCGAAATTAGTAAGGACTCATGTAAATAACCCAAGCATCTAAATGCGGCGGTGAAAAGATTTTTGATAATGGCTAAGACATATGTGATAGCCTGACTCAAACTCTAGGCAAAGGAAATTCTTATATTAAAAGCACAAATCTGATAAACAGACTATCCCTATTTGAGATATACTGTAATATTATTCACAAGAAATTAGAGATAGTAAATAATTTAATAGTCTCATAATTACTTAGTTACTGCACAAACAGTGATTTGAACCTATACTTGATTGTATCCTTTCATTTTATGATATAATAGAGCATTAAAAAACCCCATAATTATATGTCATTCACCTGAATATTAAAATTACAATATTCTTTTAATATGTAACTCAACATTACAATGTATATGAAACTATGCTAATGAGACAAAATATGTTCAGGGCATTGAGTTGGAACAACATTGTGGTTGAACATTAAGTGTTGCATTACACCCCACACTCGTCCTCAGGTATGTCATCATTGAATCCAGAGATATTATTTTCCATTTGAGTGTAATGACATATGTGTGATAAATTTTGTAAAAATTCAATTCATCAAAAAACACTACAAATATGTAATCTGGCAGAGACATCATACAATAATTTAACATTTACCAATTACTTTTAGTAACTTAAAATGTATGTATTATACTTCCTACAATTATTAAAATCCCTGATTTTGATACAAGTGCAAATATATCAATAATCTCAAGGAAATTATCTTTGATGTCCTGGTCTTCAGATTCCATTAGGAAACTAAACATGAGTTAGTCAGGACTCCTTTGTGTATTTTTAATAGCTCTTTCACCAACTGTGCTTCCTCACATGCACCTTTAACCTCTTAAATGATTCTACTTTGTGCAGATTTGCATAAAATAAATTCTATCATTTGTTTCATAAGTTTCTGGTTTTGATTAATTTATATTGGACAAGCATTGATCATCATAGTATAATATATTGAATACTTTTATTGACCTGAAAAATGCTCTGTGCTTTGCTTGATATACAATATCCTACACATAAAATAATTATAGTACTTCTATAGTTTTATCATTCCTTGAATATTGTACCTTTGGAATACTTCTTTGCAGGCTTCTTTTTATATTTGCTTCTTTAACTCAGCAAAGGTAAATTTCATCACTATGAATATCTTAAAGGGTAGTTCATTCTCTCACAACAATATCGTGCTAGCTTTTCAGTTATGTTCAATATATTTATGTACTAAAGAGATTCTGGGAAGTCTATATTTGGGACTATTTGAAATAAAGTGATTTATAAACATTGACTTGCAAATTTTATATGGATATTTTTTCAAAAAAATAGAGAACTACCTCAGAACCCAGTTGTAAGGATGCATGGGAAATTATGCTTAAATATGTCAGAGACAGCCAATTCTTCTTCATACGCATGTGGTGTGACTGAAGCCTTGGGATTCTTGTTATTTAAGTAACTGAAAGGAGTGTTATGGTTGTAGTTGGAAATTTCTGAAGAAAAGTATGCAAAGCACCTTTCATGTGCTTTATCTTGGTGAGGTGCCCTCATATCTGTATGATTTCATGTATAAATATTTGATCAGATACAGAACTTGAATATGAAGTTTTTTCAGCATCCAGCAAAAATTTCAATATTTATTTTAAATGTATGCCTTTATTTTCATTCTTTAGTTTGTTTTAAACAATAATTTAATCTGTTCTTTGACATTTTTCATAGCTTTTTTAACGTAATTTTAAGTATTCCTACCTCCTCCCCTTGCTGACTTTCTTGCTTATGAATCCTGCATGTGAATTTTGCTCCCACATTCACAGCTTTGTGTTTTGGCTTCTGGCCCACTGAATTTAAGAAGTCTGTCTGTGTGGTCATGGTTTTAGAACCATCTAGGGGATCTTGGTAGGGTGACCAGCTGCTACAGAACTGTAGACCATGACTCCTCTAACCTGAGAGTATTTTAGTAGGTGGTAGGTCATCAGAGAATAGTGGGGCCCCTATTAGCTCCTCCCCTACATATAAGTGATTGTTAACAGTGTTAGTATTTTGTGTGCTAAATACAATTAATCACAGTATGCATTCAAGATTACAACAGTTATCTCATGCTCAGAACACTAAACTGGACAGCAGCCCTTAATTTTCGATCTTATGTTATTTCTGCCCCCTCTTCAGCAATAGCTCCGGAAAGGTTGTGATACTAGTTAAATTCTTTGCTTATATTTGAGTCCTCAAGCTCCACTTATTCTTAGCAAGCTTGAGCAATAGTGACTGACTATATTCAGTGCAGTTTACTGTGAGGAGAAGTTTCTCTAACATTATAAAACTTGTATTTAACAAGGAATTAAAATATTTATCTCTTTCACCTAGCAAAACTTTTATACAAATGTTTTAAAACAAAACAAAACAAAACAAAACAAAAAAAAAAACCCTGCCCACCACTTAATAAATTTCTGAATTAAGTAAAAAGAAAAAGGAGAGTGAGTGGATTTTCTTATGGATATAAACAGAAATTTACAGTTAAGTTTGATGCTACATCAATCTAATTAAACAACATTTGAAAGTTTTGTGCTAGTGCCTATGACTTCCCCTGACATGTGTTAATGAGTGAATCTTCAGTACCATGCACGACTCCACCCGCCCCCACCTCTAGAACAGAACTGATATCCAGAATCTCATAACAGCATAACATCTTCTGACTGTCAGTTACTAAAGTTTATGGGGCTCACAGTTGAATAAGACGAGATATATTTTCTCCCCAGCAACCACCCTAGCACCTTCTCGCACTATGAAATCTAGCTGATAGGAAGATTTTTCTAGATCACTTCTCCCTGTTTTCTCCTTTTCTCCCATACAACCTTAGTTGGAGGATAATCTCATCAATAGGGCCATATCATTTTCTTTGCAACCAAAGGAAAGCAAGATTGATGTGTATTGTTTGGCTGTCTATGGGAGCACTATCTAACAACTCATAAAGAAGTATCCCATATCTAGTGCTGAGCGTTTTATTTAGTATCCCAAGTCATTTATTTGTGTTATATAATCATAACATTATTCACATATACAATTATATAATATTATACAATATATATCAATACATAATTATATATATATATATATATATATATATATATATATATATATATATAATTACAATAAATATATATACATTGTATACTGGCCAAATAAGTATCTATGACCTTATATACATGCCATGTGTTTAAGTTGTTGCATTCTTTTAAATATAGAGTCAACCTTTCAGAGATGAAGTATTTTAATTGCTATTAAAATTTTTATATTAAAATTTTGTTATCACATACCTGGAGAGATATTTACTTTTAGTTGAAGCTATAAACATGGACTTCCCTTTAGAGTCAAACATTATCACAGATTAAGCTGTGTGCTGCTGAAAACACTTTAAAATTGGTATTATATTCACAGTAGCATAGTTAGGAAGTTCAAAATGATATTCTCCTATTCTGTATATCTATATGACCTAATTTCTCACATTAGTATTGTATCTAAATTCATGCCACCAAGGAAAAAAAAAAAAAGGGTACATTGATTTGACTACCCATCTTGGAAAATAGTCTAACAGAACCAGCAAATATTAATAGACAACAAGTTTGGTTCTTGGTACTGATACCTGATATTATTAGTTAACCTATAAAAGGGTTCTTTAATCAAGACAACATGGCATTTGGAAACAAGCAAACAACAAAAGACAGACAACCAAACAGGTTATAGCACACAGGAAGCCTAGAACCAAAACCATATAAATTGTCTAAACTAATATTTGAATATATAACAAATACAATATCATGGAGGATAAACATGTTTTGTTAGTGATACTGGGGAAGAAGATATCAGAAAGAAATAATAGGCCAGAGAAAGACAGAGTAGATGAAGAAACGAGGGGAACAGTACAATAGCAACTCTATAATCACATCACTCAGGCATCAGAGGATAATCTTAGAACACAGGAAAGAAGGAAGGAGGGAAGAAAGAAAGGAAGGAAACAAAAAAGGAAGGATGGAAACAAAAAAGAAAGGGAAAGGAAGGAGAGGAAGGGAAGGAAAATAAAAGATGGGGAAGGGAAATAATCTAGATAGAGTTTTCAAAGCTGCATACAAATTTACTTAGTGCCAATCAAGTTCCCACATGCAAGTTGTAGGTCTATAAAATTGCTGAAGATGAAATAGGCAAATATCTAGCTGCTTTCCAATTTGTCAATGACTTTTAGCTGGAGTACCAATAACAAAAACCATGAAAAAAAGATTTGATAGCTGAGCATCATTAAAATTAAAACACAGTGCTTTGTCAAAGACATTGTGAAGAGAAAGAAAAGACAAGCCATAAAAAGAAAGGAAAATATTTTTGAAAGACAGTTCTCATTAAAGACTAATCCGAATGTGGGAATAATTCTTTAAAGTTGGTAATAAGAAAATCAACAACCATTGTGAAAGGGGAAGGGAATCTTAATGAACACATCCACGTTTCCCTGAGAGCTTTTCTTTCCTTTACAAAGGCAAGGCTGATTTCCTTGCTGCCTCTGTAAGGGAGGCAAGGTCTTATCCCTTTCCTTGTCATTTATGAAGGACAATGCAATACCTCACAAAGATATGAGGAGAATTTAACAAAAAATTATCTTCCATGTTTTTCTCACTGAATCACTTACAGAATGTGAAACAATGGTTCATAAATGTATTTCTAAGACCAAACTCACCAAATTAAGACATTATAGAATATATTTTAAAATAATAACCTACAGTCAAACTACAAAATTCATATACCTTTGAGCTATACATTTTATTAATTTCTAATTGTAAAATAACTTTTTCTTTCAAATAACTGTTATTAAAACATCTATCTATCTATCTATCATCTATCTATAATCCCATTTTTCTAGTATGTATTCGAGTAAATTAAATATTGATTTTTTAAAACATTTAATTCTCAAACCTGGAAATTATTAAGTGTCTAGGAACACACTTTATATTTGAAAATCTTAAAATAAGAATGATTACTATGGAGTATAGCTTTATGAGAATCAATTTCAGTTTCTAAGCTTTTCAAAAACTCAAGGTAAATCATATAATCCTTCAATCACATGCATTTTCCCAGGCAAGGCTTTGGAGGCTCTTTAGTTCATACATATCTAAACTTTGTGTTATGTATATAAAATACATTTACTATAGAGAATTGTAGAAAGATACTGTTGAAAAGAAGATTCACAAATTTAAAAAGCACAGTATAAAATAGCTACACCATCCTGTTTGTCTTCAGAGCTCTGATTTAAAAATTTTGAGAGTTGATCATTTTGGGCAGGAAGTTTACCTGGTCAAGGAAAATGGCATCTGAAAAATGTTGCAAAGGACATTAGCAGTTATTAAGGAAAATATTTCTTATAAACTATCATTTTTCTAGAGAATGCAGGTGTTTGTGTTATGCTTTCCTTTTCCATATTAAAGAGAGAAATTCTGTAGGTCTAAGAAGACTTTGCATTTCTAGAAAACTATAAGAAATTTCTTATACCTTTGATCACAGTACATCAAGGATCTCTTTGCTTAACAGACTTACAGATATACTTAGAAGCAACTGGTGTCCAACTTAATTTCTAGTTGAAGAACTGAACTCCAAGTCAACACAGCAGCTCTCCGTATTTGGGTCAGTAATGTATCCATTTATTTGATGCAACTGTCTGTTGTTTTCCTCTGAAGAGTATCATGATTACGTTCAATCTTCATTAACCATCTATACTTGCTGGAGGACTGTGCAGAATTCTGCTTATGCATTGGTGTTTCTGTTAATTATACAAACATAATAATGCTCTGATGTTCTTAAAAGATATACATAGCCCTGTCATTATAAAGAATAAAAAGTTTATATCTCTCAATTTTTCTTCCTTTTTTCTTTAAATGCATGTATTGTCTAAAGCAAATTCTTTTCTTTCTTCCTTGCTTAATGGCATTCAATATTTCGTGTTACAACTTTGAAATGTTGTAGATATTTCAAACTGTACTGGGTTCTATATCTAGGTATAGTTGTACGTACAGTAGAAAAATAGATAACAGATATGAAAAAATCATGCAGGCTACTGATTTTATACTTTTTATTATGCTTTATAATTATTATATGCATTATTTCAAATCATTCTGTTTATTTACATTAAAACTATGAATTGCATATCTTGTAAAAGTCCTTAAATCATTACTTCTGTTGTCCTGTGAAAGACTGAACCCTTCTCTTGATAGTACAAAAATCTCCTTTATATTTCCCTGACAAAAATACTTTGTTGGGCATTGTGTGAGGGCATCTATATATTCATATTGGAATTGTTCAGCCATATTTAGCCAACTGAATGATGTTGAGTTGTTTTAATCTATATATTTAATTTGCAAATATTATCTCCCATAATTTTTATGTCTATTTAATTTCAGCCTTCTGACTGCCTCTTCACAGAATTTGAGCACCTGCAATTTTACTATACTTTGTGTAATATTGATTCATTTATGCAAATGTTCTGTGCAGTAGTCATTACTGGTGTGCTTTTAATCAAATTTTAAAACTATAGTCAGTGTTTCATATAGCATAAAACTACTAATTTTCCCTTTCACTCTCCTTTTTCTAGAACCTTGAAAAATGTCTAGTTTTGATTTTTTCCATAAGGTTCTAGATACATATATTATTTTACATTTGTGTCATTAGGTCTGGTAAATAATTTGGGGGTATACTGTCAAGACATATTTTTTTCCATATGGACATATATTCTGTCTAGCACTTGTCATAGAATATGACAATTTGTGGTTGTAACCATCATAAAAATACTCCTATACATTTATGTTAGCATTTGTACAAACACTTTATGGCACAATTCTTCTGAAGGTTTATATGATTTATGTTACACAAAGTTCCCTAAGATAGCAGTATTTGAAGGACAAATCTGAGTTCTTACATTTTTGTCCATGAGATTGAGCCATACACTATGGCAGCTCTGGATTGAAACATGAGCCTCAGGAATGTGCAAGAAATGACCAACCAGGGACCTCTCTTGGCTTTTTGGACACATTTTTATGCGCAACTAAATTAGACTAAAAATGTCTGTCATCCTTGCTCAACTTCCAGTGTCAAGGAGTTCAGTTTTAAAACATGAAGAATTTTGTGTTACTTTTAAATACTTTGACAAATTATTTTAATTGCTTTTATTTTTAAAAGAAGCCTATTTTTTTCTCATATTCTGTACTACACAAAATGCAGGGGAATTTGTCAGTGTTTTCTTTTTCATTACTTTCGGCATATTTGTTCTAACAACACTGTTGTAGTCATTCTATACAGTGATTTCTTGCACAATCTGTTAGAGAATTCCATGATTTTTCAATAAAAATTTTTGTTGTCTCTTTTCATATTTTTATCACTTATATGCTATTTTGTGGATGAAGTATAATAATGTACATATCAATTTTACAAATCTGTAATGAATTTTATCTGTGATCTATTCCATAATTTAATAAGAATATTACTAAAGTTTCCATTAGATAATGTTTCAGAAACATTTTACATGGTGTGTCTTTTTGTGTGTGTCTGGGTGAGTATGTGTTCGCATTGCTGGGTGTGTGTGTGTGTGGGGGGAGCATGCCTAATGAGGTATATGTGAAATTACATGTGGGTGATGACAGTTCTTTATTTCCATCATGTGTGTTCTAGGACCAAAGTTAATTGTTAAGGCTTGGTTGCTTGTGCTTTTGCCTGCTGTGCACAACGGGCCTCTATGTCAGAAAGATTTTTTTTTAATATTTATTTTTATTAGATAAATGACTACCATTCAGTCCTTATTTTCTAGGTACATTGTTTTATTATATTTTTATAACATACATAATTGTAAGTTTAGCTAAACGGTCATATTATTTTCTAATATACTTGCTTAGCATGAAGAATATCATGGGCATACACTACTTAGTATTTCCTCAAGATAATTTCTTGGCCACTTTAAGTTAAACTTTTTGTACTTATGATGGTTTGTTCATTTACATTTTTATTGATAATGCTAAAACACGAGTACTCTTGTTTTTTTCCATTTTCATTCTTAGTTTTTGTCTGTAATTTTTGTTTCTCAGAATGTCCTTGCCTGGTCTAGCTATCACGTTTATAGCAGCCAGAAAAATGAGCTTGAAAACAGTCATTTTTATGTGTTTTGGAACAGTTTGCATCATTTAGAGGTTACTCATGCTTCTAAGGTGTTATAGAATTTGATTGTAAACTTATCTGTGTCTGGAGTGGGTGGGAGGGGAAGAAAATGGAGGACTCATTGGAGATTAAAACTCACCTTCTGATGATTTAATTTCACACATGTTCAGTGAAATTTGTATTGAATCTCATGTCAATCATAATAACTACTTTTTAGAAATAAAAGAAATAAATGTTATAGAAATAAAATGTTATATGTAGATTACAAAGTCATTTATATAACTATTTTGTTTTAGTAGATGTAAAAACCCTCACTCTACCCATTTTCACTCTTCATATTTCTTGCTTGCTTTCTTTAATCTTTTCTTGGATCATGACACCTGATTTTTATTTTATTTTATTTTATTTTATTTTATTTTATTTATTTGTTTTGTTTTGTTTTTGTTTTTTGAGACAGAGATTTTACGTGTAGCCCTGACTGTCCTGGAACTCACTCTGTAGAACAGGCTGGCCTCAGACTCAGAAATCTGCCAGCCTCTGCCTCCCAAGTGCTGGGGTTAAAGGTATGTGCCACCACTGCCCAGCTGACACCTGATTTTTCATGTATAAAGATTAGATTTACAAACCTTTTCTGTCCATTCTTTGCTTAACAATTTGTTGAATGCTGAGTTGTTTTGTTTATTAATTATTGATTTTATCTATAACTATTAATTTATGAAACTTATTTATTTTCATATTCATATCATACATGTGATATATACCATGTATGTATATAATGTACTTCCAAGCACATATATAAGAATATATACATATATGTGTATGTGTGTATATATATATATATATATATATATATATATATATATGTGTGTGTGTGTGTGTGTGTGTGTGTATGTATATGTACATATAATGTACTTTCCACCATTTTTCAATTTCAAAAGTTCCCCAAGTTAAGGATGTATTAGTATGTTCATTTTATTACTTCATGTCACCTTTATACATGGTTACATTCATTTACTCAAAATCTCTTTCATATGACAACAATGGAGTCAGGTCGGAATTACTTGTTACTTATCATATAACTTGTATAATATTTAAAATTATTTTTCATTATCTATATTCATAGATATAAATGTAATATACATGACATATACACCACTGATCAATTCTATCTCAAGTGATACATAATCTTCTGCTTGTTAACTGAGAATTTAATGTTCAATACCTAAGTTATTTCCTTAACTTTTATTCTTTTCAAGTATGTCCCTAAGTCTTTGTTGTAATTTCCTTATTAGGTATCTAACAAGTCTCCTCTTGTCCTCTTGTGTCAGCAGCACTAACTTTAATAGACTTCACTTTGGAAAGAAGGCTGGATAATTGAACTACAGGTACTTGTGGGGAACCTGCAATTTACCAATAAACGGACAACTGGTACCTCTCTACAAAAGCCAGCAGGGGACTCATTTCTGTGCTCACTCCCCATGAACATGTCTCACTGCATATGACCTCAAAAGTACCCCTTAATGTATGTTATGACTTCACTGGATCTTGGTATTATGTTTTGCATAAGCATACATCACCACAACAATACACAGAAAAAGAAACGCTTGCTTATAGACTTAACCTTCATTTCTCTCCTTGCTCTGTGCTCACCTCTCATAATATTGGCATCAAGAAATCTTCCCCTCCACTTTATATTCAGTAGTTGGCTCTTCCCTGCTGGCTTCTCCTAGTTCCTTCATCCTGTGCCAAGTCAAACTGTTATTAATAAACTCCAGGGAGTAAAAAGAACCCTAAGGAAAAAGTGTCAATCATGTCTGTTCTATCACATATTATTTATTTACAAATCAGTTTATGTTAAATTATATGCATTAATATTCCAATCTTCATATTATAATCAGGTAATTAGAAGCAATTAGTATAGTTTAACTACCCTAAAATAGATACCTTAAATCATACATGCTTTTAATGAACTTACTCAGGCCTCTACAACAGTTAACCATTTAAAGGTTTTCTTCAGAAAGAATATTTGAACCTTCATACAAATCATTGAGTTATTGCTTTTTAAAGCCTACACTCCCTACAGTTAATACAGTTAAGTGAGCCTAAACTTAAACGTCATCATTGGGAGTTTCCTGAGGATATTATGTAGTTTTTGGACACTCAGTACTTATTGAAAACACCAATAACAGTTGACACTCTCTGGAAAGGGTGTTTGGGACTTTACACAGCTAGATAAGTTTTATGGATATGGTGAGTGTGAGCATTTTGAGAGAAACCTACTAAAATAAGCCAGTGGATCAGCCACACATACGAAGTGTTGGAGAACAGATAGGAAAGACAGAGGAACAGAAGTTTGGATTCTACATTTTAAAAGAGAACTTTCTGATTGTGGTTAGGGAAGCTGGGCAAACATTTTGTTAATGTGAAAAACAAGGAGATGAATATCTTCTAGTGCCTACTGAAGGAAGGAGTCCGGCTCTATTTCAGCCCAGTTAAACGTATTTCGTATTTTGGAGAGCAAGATAAGACTTTTGACTGTGTTTATTCTATAAATTGATTACACAATAATAGAAAACTACACAAGAGTCTACTCATTGTTTACAGTGGGATTTCCAACCACAGGGTCACTTGGTTTCAACATTGACATGGCCTAAAATGGTAGTGATAAAGAGAAAGAAGACGCATGAAGCAATACTACTTGCATGAATTGACATGGCATTCTGGGAAGATCAATGGAGCAAAGACAACCAAAGACCTGCTTCCCTGGTGACTGGTGTTTTTAATATTCTATTCTCTTCTTACCATGGGACATTTTGCATAGTATCTTTGACCACAGCATACTTGGGCCATTGCTTTATTACCTTCTTTTGCAGACGCCCTGTATCCTCTTTAAGATGTCTTAACTCTTGAAAAAGCTGAGCAAATGTCTATTGTTCGATGATTATGTTGGTATTTTCAATTATGTGATAGCCCTGACTGCCTCTGCGGACCTTTAAAATTCCAGAGTAGAGTCTCTTTGTTCTATGACATAAGTCTCTTACCAATCCCAAAACACCTCAGAATTATCTTTGAATGTACATTTGTATGAATGGAAATTTTGAAATGTTCTATTTTCTGACATTTAGCAAATCATAAACAATAAAATTGAGACTTTTAAAAAAATAACCCATATAGAAAGAAATGTGCATAATGAAGAGACCAGATTTGAGTTGCTCAAATCAACCTATGAAATCAAATAAACCTATACTTTCTCTTAGTTTTCCATGTTAACCATTTAAGCATATAGATTTATACAAGAGAATTTGTTAATGCAATGACCTACAAAAGATTTATTTCCAGGTAAGTTATAGACTCAAAACTATGGCATTCTATTGTCACATTCAAATGTACTCATGAATGCCTGCCAGAGACCTTTGTAGAAGTATGGAATGATGAGTGTGCAGACAGCACACATCATCTTTATCTGGCTCAATTTAACAATTGAAAGGCAAGTGAGTCACTCCATAAGAACTTGATATAAATTAAGAATGAACAATTATTCCCAGGGACAATCATGAATCCATTGACTTGGATCATTTTATTTTTTAGCAGCTGTATGAAAATAGTTAATATCTATGGCTGTGAGAACCATTATCAACATCTGGAGTCTTTATTGAACAAATTCCAAAAGCCACCATTTGATTGCCCTTTCAAAAGAAAAGCTTAAATAGCAATCCTTCAGACACATGAAACCTGAGATATATCAGAACCAATGGAAATTTTCAGTAGGCATAAAAAGCATCAAATGTAATTTGTCATTGAGAGAGACAGAGAGGCAGAAAATTTGTATTCAGCATGTTCTTTTATTATAATATTAAGAATATTTTAGAGATTTTCATGCCCACAAACCAAATATGTACTTATGTATCGATCATGATTCCAGTGGCAGAGTGGTAGCAATATAAGGGTTACCAGAATTGGGTGAGGAGAGTAGGTATATAAAGGTATATAATGATGAGAGTAGGTATATAAAGATGATTTGCCTTATAAGTCTCAGAGTAATGTGACAAGACAATCAGGATACGGTTATATTAGACATAAAATTTGCCAATGAATGGATCTGGGGCTACTAAATTTGGATTTATAGAAAATTACTACAGAGTAACTTTTCCAAAGGAATTTTCCTAACTGAAAGACATATTAACATAGCAACTCTGATCCATGAACATGCTGGGATATTTGTGCTGCTGAAGATCTGTCAACTAGCAGAAACAGATAAGCCTTGGGTCTAGAAAGAAATGAAAATTTCAAAATTCTATAGCTAGGACTCCTAGTAGCTAAATATTTGAAAACAAGACCAAGTACTGACGTCATCAGCATTTCAAAGGATGACCCTGTAAACAAGAGAACCATGAGCAGATGTATGTGAATAGTTGAACTTAATCATATAACTTTGAGAGTATTCAGCTAAAAAAAAATCTACGAATCATTGGCATAACAAATTCACTCATAAATATGTCCTCTCACACACATATTGTGATAGCTTGTATATGCTTGGTCCAGGAAGTGGCACTATTAGGAGATGTAACCTTGTTGGAGTAGGTACATCATTGTGGGCATGGGTTTAATACCCTAGTCCTAGCTGCCTGCAAGTGAGTATTCAGCTGGCAGCCTTCAGACAAAGATGTGGAACTCTCAGCTCCTCTTGACCCACACTTGCCTAGATGCTGCCATGTTCTTACCTTGATGATAATGGACTGAACCTCTGAAGCTGTAAACCATCTCCAATTAAATGTTGTCCTTATGAATTGCCTTGTTCATGATGTCTGTTCACAGCAATAAAATCCTAATTAAGAACTTGGTACTAGGGACTGGTGTATTGTTGCCATAGGCCTGACCCTGCTTTTGTGTGGAAAAATGTATAGATTGTGGGACTTTGAATTTGGAAAGTGGTGGAATGCTTTATATGGGGCTTATCGGGCTATCCTAGTAGGAATATAAAAGACTTGATTGCTGAGAGTGATTTGAACTGTGCAGACCTGGCCTAAGGGGTTTCAGTGGGGAAGAATTTAAGTATGTGGCCTAGAAACTGTTTTTGTGGTATGTTGGTGAAGAATGCGGATACCTTTTGCTCCTGTCTGAAGAGTCTGCATGAGGCTAAGGTGAAGAGAATCAGATTAATTTCATTGGCAAAGGAAGTCTCTGAAATGCAAAAAAAAAACTAACAAAGACACAGACTGTATGTGTTAATACTGACATAAATGCACATATGCAGGCATATGTATATTATAGATACATACAGATACACACACACATGCACATATAAACATACATACACATATACATATAAAATGTAAAACCTTAGTCATCACTCACCTTCTGTATAACAAGATCATTCTTATATTTCATTTTATAATACTTTTCAGGTATATACAACTGTTTGTAGCTAGTTATTTTTTCCAGGTATAATTTTTCCAGGTAAAATTTGAAAGATATGAAATAACATGTAATCTGTTTAGTTGAGATGACTGGAGTACAAAGATTTCAAGGTTGAAGAAAGATTTCTTGTGTTAGTATTTTAATGTTATGTTAGGATGAAAGGCTTAAGTGTAATGGTGAAGGCAACATTTAGAGGAAGATTTAGCTTGATATTATCCTGGATATTGGAATATGACCTTACTGCCCTTTGGTTATATCAAAGAATGTTTAGATAATAGGAATAGTGTCCTCTAGGTTTATTGCTTAATAAACTCACCGAACTAGGCCTGCCTTCAAAATAAGATTTAATTATTTTCAAATCATGAGTTGTCAGGGAAATATATAGAATTTAGGAAATATATAGATTTAGAAATTTGTTAGTTGTCTTCCTTTGCCACTACAAATACAAAATGCCATTAAGTTTGTGTTTAAGGAAACTCCGAAGTAAGAAGAGAGCATTGGAGACAATTGCCTTTGTAATCAGAAAGGAAATATGCCTTTAAATCCCCAAGAACCTTGGACTGGGTGCACTTCCACAGAGAGCTAGGAAATAGAAACTCTGGGAACCACAGCATTTAGTCTAGTCCTCACAGGTGTACTTGCCCCTCAAGTACCAAAAGCATACTTAGAAACTTAAAATCAACTTTCAATCAGTAACTATATAATTGCATAGAAACGATTTTGGCTTTTTGACCATGGCAGCCATCTTCCAGTAACTAGCCAAGGTGACCAATACAAAGAGAAAAAAGAAAGGCACTCACTATATGTTCTCCAGGAGTTTTAGGAAACATAGAATTGTTCCATTGGCCACATAGATTGGAAACTACAAAACGGTGATATTGTAGGTATCAAGAGACTGGACAGTGTTGTAAATGGAATGCTACTATGGCAAAACCAGAAGAGTCTACAAGCTCAGCCAGGCAAGTGAAGGGCAAGATTTTTGCAAAGAGAATTAATATGGGGATTGAGCACATCAAGCAGTCACTAAGTAGAGACAGATTCCTGGGGCAGGTAAAGGAAATGATATTTTTTTAAAACAGAGGAAGCCTAAGACAAATACTGAAACATGAACTTGTGCCACCCAGAGAAGCACATTTTGTAAAGCCTAATATTAGGGAAGGAGCCTGAGCTGCTGGAGCCCATTACATGGCCTAATGTACAAAAAGAAACAAATTTCATATATATATATATATATGTGTGTGTGTGTGTGTGTGTGTGTGTGTGTGTGTGTGTGTGTGTGTGTGTATGCATATGTATATGCTTGGAACTTAACTTCCACCATTATCTCCCTGAAACATGACAGTTACATCAAATTTACTAAGGCCTTAAAGATGAGTATCTTTTTGTAGCATTTTATCCTTCTGCTGACTGAGATGATGGTTTTAATATGAAGAGTAGAAAGAACTTAAGAGTCATGATTTTTCCTTAGTTTCTGCCTCCAGCTGGATGCACTAACATAAAACAGAAATCTTTCCACTCACACCTGGGTTGATATATAAACTTCACCACCTTCTCCAGTGGCATTACCCACCGTCTCTGTCCTCTTACCTAAAGGACACCAGCCTAGTATCTTGGGCTTTGTCATGAAGAGCTCTGTCAGCAGCAGGGAGCTGAACCCAGTGAACTCTCAAGGTCTCTTCTAAAGGTATTATCAGATTTGCCTGCACATGGAGCCTCAGAACTTGCTTATATCCACACGAGGTCAAAGCTGCCTCCCTCCTATTAATTTTCCTGCCATCTGTGCTGCCAGATGTAGTGAGAACAGTGGAGGATCTCCACCCTTGGGAAGAAAAGCTGCCTCCACCCAATGGCTCAGCTTCTGCCTCAGAATTGCTTCCCTCCTTTGTTCTGGGTGTTTCTGTTCTCCCTCACTGAAAGTCTGAGCGCACAATGGGCTTGAAAACAGACATCCATTTAGTGCAGCAGCATGTTATGACAAATGGATTGATTTTGCATGTTTTTCTTGACTTTGTTATTCATGAACTACTTGGGACATTATTTGCCAGCTACATTACAGCTTCATGCTACTGTGTGCCTAACCTAGTTCAATTGAGAAAAGATTCAGTTAAAGCAGGAATTAAAATGAGAAAAAGGCAGGGAAAGTCAGAGTCTGAGATCCCTGTAAAGGAAAGAGGTTGTGCCCATATCTGCCTTCGTTTCTGAACAAGTTTATAAATTTCCCAGGACTTTAAGATTTACCACAATTAGACCATATACCCTTGCAGTATACAAGATGCTTCCATTTTTAACATTTAAGTTTCTGCATGTTTGTTCATTTATTCACTTCACATGACAGCAACTAGATTCTCATGACTTCAGGAAACTGTATTACAAAGCCCTGAATACCAATGCGTTCACTATTACCACACTGTCTTTCAGTTCACTTTAGGTGGAGCAAATGATGCCATAATCTCCGTTTTTATCCTGTGGAGTGGTGGTGCACAGCTGAGGGAGGACATTCGAATTCTTGCAAGCTGAAATATATCTGGCATGCTGATACTTAGTTAACTTCATACATATAATCAAAAATCCTTTCTGATAAAGTGAACTTAGCACTCACTTCATCTTATGTTATTATCATATGCAACTTTCAGAAGAAAAAAAAAACTAAGTTAAAGAATTTCATGGTGTTCATAGCTTTTGTTTGTCTGGATCAAATAGGAAGTGATGGATTAAAAATAATAATAAGGCTGTTAATAATAATCTCAATAGGTTATTATTTAGTTTTATATAAGGTCCCTTTTTTTGTAGCCTTTTAACTTATATAAGACACTTTTTTTTTTTTTTTTTTTTTTTGAGACAGGGTTTCTCTGCATAGCCCTGACTGTCCTGGAACTCACTTTGTAGACCAGGCTGGCCTCGAACTCAGAAATCCGCCTGCCTCTGCCTCCTGAGTGCTGAGATTAAAGGTGTGTGCCACCACGCCCGGCTCCTATATAAGACACTTAACATCAGAAAATTCCACTACACAGAAATAGCCTGTAAGTCTCTCTCTCTAAGCTGTTATTTTTGAAACCTGAGGGCATTTATTTTGTCTTTTTAACTCTTTCCATTTTTTAAAATGTGCTTTATTTGTTGTTTGTTTGTTTGTTTATATTTGTGGATGGTGGGGGCATGTATCATGTGAGTGTGTGGAGGTCAGAGAACAACTAGGCAGAGTTGGTTGCCTCCTTCCACCACAGTGAACCCTGGAATGGAATTCAGGTTGGAGAGAGGCTTCCTGGGTCACCTTACTGGCCATATGCAATGAATTTTAAATGCAGCTTTTGAAAGTTCTCTACAGCTCTTGTGGTGAAGTTATGAGGCAATTTTTGAAAGATTAAAAAAAAAAAAAAAAAAGCTCCCAATTTCTCCCCTTTACTGAAAGCACAGAGGGCTTGGGATCATGGGTCACAATGGACTCTTTAGTCCCAGCCAGTTGAAAGTATAATGCAAATTTATTGTCTTAGTCTTGGGATCAACCACCTACTCCCATTTGTTAAGGAGCCCTGAATTATAATCCATGGATTAGCCATGCCTAATTACGCCCTGTAGCTTTGCAATTCAGTGGAGTTTTACTTTAATTTAAAAATTAAAACCCAACTCACTGGAAAAAATTGAACCTGAAGTATATAAATATTATCAGAATTTGATTATCCACACCATCCCAGGCATAAGTGTCCATGGACTGTATTAATAAAAACAACTTGTCCACTGTTTTGTGTTATGATATGAAATGTATAATATTTCATTTGAAGCATGAACATCATCTACATTTTAGCTAAAGTAACCTTATCAAATAAAATGCAGTTCTGATCAGTTTTATAGATGTAGCACAGTGTTATGTCAATTCTAGTAAATAAATTTTAGGTAGACTAGTATATTTTAACGTATTTTCCCCCTCACCCAACTTCTTCCAATACTTCCCACTCCTGAGCCAGCCAATTTCATGTCCTCTCTCCTTAAAACAAAAACAAAAAAAAAAAAAAACAAAGAAAACCAAAACAATTAAAAATTACAATCATTGAAAAGAGATTAAGACAAAACAAAAAGCACACACACACAGTACAAACCATGGAGTTCATTTGTGTTATCCAAGTATTTCTGGGGATGCCACCTATCCTGGAGCATGGATGATATACCCAGTGACATGCTATTGGAGAGCACTCATTTTTCCTTTCTTAGCAGATATGAATTATAAGTAGTTTTTTTCTTTCTTTTTTTTTTTTTCTTTTTTTTTTTTTTTTAACCATTGGCGTGGGTTTTTTGTGTTTACTTCCCCTTTTCCATGCTTGGCTTTTGACTGGTTTGAACTTGTGCATGCTGACATGCTCTCTGTATATTGTATCAGTCATGTTTTGCCTGAGAGACATATTTTCTTTGGGGTGATCCACCACCACTGACTCTCACAGTCTTTCAACTTCCTCTTTGTATGGATCCCTGTGTTTGGAATAGAGGACATAAAGACATCCTACTGAGATCTGAATGCTCCAAAATCAAACCTTGGAGCATTGTCCCCTTGTGGGTCTATTACTTCCTATCTGCTGTAAGAAGAACCTCTTCTAACGTAGGTTTGTGATGCTCTGATGTATGACTATAGCAATTCTATTAGTAATTTTATTGCTATGTTCCTTCTGGAGACTAATAGTAGTAAGTTTTATTTTAAATATTTATGCAGTAATGATATAAATCTGAGTTATCTTGAAGCCCAGGATCCTATGACCTCAGTTAATTTTATGTCAACTTGACACAGCTAGAGTTATTAGAAAAGATGGAGCTTCAATTAATTAAATTCCTCCATAAGACTGGGCTGTAGGCAATACTGTGGAGCATTTTCTATCCTACACTAGGAACTTAACAGCACACGTGAAAGCCCTAGAACCAAAGAAGCAAACATACCCAAGAAGAGTAGACTGCAGGAAGTAGTAAATAGTCAAACTCAGGGCCCAAATCAACCAAATAGAAACAAAGAAAAGGATTTAAAGAATCAGCAAAACCAAAAAAATGGTTCTTTGAGAAAACCAACAAGATAGATAAACCACAAGACAAACTAACTAAAGGGCACAGAAACAGTATGCAAATTAGCAAAATCAGAAATGAAAAGGGAGACATAACAACAGAAATTTAAAATATTCAAAATAAAAATCATCAGATCCTACTTTAAAATCTATACACAATAAAACTGGAAAATCTAGATGAAATTGATGATTTTTCTAGACAGATACCACATATCAAAATTAAATCAAGATCAGGTAAACTATCTAAATGGGCCCATATACCCAAAGGAAGTAGAAGTCATTAAAAACCTTCCAATTATAAGTACCAGCTTTGGGGATAGCATTTGAAATGTAAATGAAGAAAATACCTAATATAAATAAATAAATAAATAAATAAATAAATACCTTCCAACTTAAAGAAGCGCAAGGCCAGATGACTTTAGTTCAGAATTCTGCCAGATCCACAAATAAGAGCTAATAACAACACTCCTCAAACTATGCCATAATGTAGGAAGAGAATTCATTCTATAAAACCACAATTACTCTGATACCTAAACCATGCAAAGATGCAAAAAAGAAAGAAATTTTCA
>NC_034608.1:25803583-25817565 GCF_900095145.1 Mus pahari | reverse complement strand
GATCACTAATTGAGAAAATGCCTTACAGCTGTATCTCATGGAGGCATTTCCTCAACTGAAGCTCCTTTCTAGGTGATAAGTCCAGCTTTTGTCGAGTTGACACAAAACTAGCCAGTACAAGGCCCATACCAAAACATAATAAAAAGCAATATACAGCAAACCAACAACCAATATCAAATAAAATGGAGAGATACTTGAAGTAATCTCACTAAAATCAGAGAAAAGATAGGGATGCCCACTCTCCCTGTATCTATTCAATATAGTACTTGAAGTTTTAGCTAGAGCAATTAGACAACAGAAGGAGATCAAGGGGATTTAAATTGGCAATGAAGTCAAGGTATCACTATTTGCACTATTATGGTATAATAGTAAACATAAGTGCCTTCAAAATTTATACTGGAGAACTTCTGCAGCTGATAACCAACTTTAGCAAAGTAGCTGGACATACAAATCACACAAATCAGTAGCCTTCCTTCATACAAATGATAAATGGGCTGAGAAAGAAAATAAGTAAGCAACACCCTTCACAATAGTCACAAATAATGTAAAATATCTTGGTGTAACTTCAACCAAACAAGTGAAAGGTATATGACAAGAACTTTGTTTCTTAAGTAAGAAATTGTAAAGAACCTCAGAAAAATAGAGAGATGCTCCCTGGGTTCAGTTTCATGTCTGTGTAAGGAGGTGACATAGTATCATTTAAAAACTAGTAGTGATCTGATTACCTGTCATGTAATTATTTTTAATTATAGAAAAATCGTAGGTGGGTTATTTCTAAAAAGCTTTTAGAATATACAAAACTATAAAAATATGTTCAGAAAATATATAGCATTTTGGAGCACTTATAAAGTGTGTGATCAATAAACCTGATATAAAATTTGAACCTTATTTTATAAAATAATCATTTATGTCTTATGAAAGAGATGAAACTAACTTTTATTCACCTCTTGAATTACCATCTTGGAGGCTTACTGCCTCTATCTACTAAACCAGGCCTCGTCTTCTAAGCTTCTAGCATCCCTACAATCTAATCTAGGCCTAGAATGTTTTGAGCCTCTGAGACTTGCTGCTGAATAGGGTCAACCCTTCTGAGTTCTTTCTGAACTCTGATTGACTGGTCAACTCAGATGTTCTGGCTCAAACTCCTCTCCAGGTGACTGACTCAACCTGGCTTCTCTCTCTTGTCCTCTCCTGAATTGTTCTACTTGGATTCAAATTAATTCTGGCAATCTGTTCTAATCTTCTAGATCCTTCTTTTTCTCTGGATCATTTTATTCTCACTTGTATCTAGCTTGTTCCCTTCTTGACTTGTCATTGTAAAACTCTTCTGGTAAAACTTTTTTTTTTTCCTGTCTCTTTCTCTGTGCTGCTTTTTCCCCTATGTCACCTTTCTTCTCTCTGTTCTCTTGAGAGTTGGGTATATCCTCTTCTGTCGAATCTTTCTTTGATTCATCACTGTCAATTTTCTGCCACTCAATTAGGTATCACTTTCAAACATGGGTGCTTCCTTCTACAACCTAATTTCACCTTCATTGTTTGAGATTTAAAGTATGCTATCAGGGTGTGTCTGTATTCCAGCTAGAAGGATTAAAGGTGTGCACTAAGGGCTCAGTCACACTACAAGTAGAAACAAAATTTTTCAGCAAGTAACAGAACCTCAGGGTTCACAGTGTGAATAAATATCCCGCAACAGAAAAGAATAGCTTTAAAGGGAATTTGCATTTCATTGAAACAACCAGTTCCTATTTTGAATTTTAATCAAAAGTGAATTAAATCAGACAAGTATGCAAATAATCACACAACACCAGAGAAAAACACTATATAGAAAAGTGATTGAGAAAGAGAGATCTGGTTGGCAAAACAAATATTTATAAAGTTAACAGAACTAAAACATAAAAAAATAAAATTATAAGCATCAAATATTATCTCAAACTAATGATCAGAGTGAAAGATAAACTGCAGATCTTACTCCCAGGACAATGAGGCTGAGATATACAAGCCTTAGATATTATCTCCAAAAAATGAAATCAGCAATAACAAGACATTTTAAATATTACTACCAAGTAATGAGACTGTAAAGAACTGAAAATACACTGACCAAACCAGGCATGGATGATAATGATCTGGGAAGGCAAATTTCAGTTGTAGAAAAGGTGGATTACAGGGAAGTGATACAAAGGCATACAGTCATGAGATTGGAAGCCCTATGATCATGTATGCAGATTAATTAATTTATTTATTATTTAATTTATTCAACTTATGTCCCTATCACAGACCCATCCATGCTCTCCTCCCAGTCCCACCCTTCTTCTCTAATTCTCTTCTCCACTTTCTCTCACAGAAGGGGAGCCCTGACACATCAAGTCTCAGCAGGAGTAAACACATGCTCTCCCACTGAGGCTAGACAAGACAGATGAGCTACAGAGAGTAGTCCAATGGAAGGCAACAGAGTCCAAGTTAAAGAAAGCCTCCACACCAATTGTTGGAGGACACCCATAAAGGTCAAGGTGCATATCTGTTACATATGTGTAGGGGGCCAAGGTATAGCCTCTGCATGCTGTTTGGTTGGTGGTTCAGTCTCTATGAAGCCCCATGGACCTGGTCGCCTTCATCTTCCTCAATCTTACTACCTACTCTTCCATAACTTCAGGAGCTCCACCTGATGTTTACTGTTTATCTCTGCATCTGTTTGCATCAGATGTTAGATGAACCCTCTCAAAGGACAGTTGTGCTAGATTTCTGTCTGCAAGCATAGCAAGTTATCATTGACAGTGTTAGTGGTAGGCTCTCTTCCATGGGGCAGGTCTCAAGTTGGGCCAGGCATTGGCTGTCCATTTCCTCTACTGCTTCTACGTCTGTATCCCTCCACTAGAAGTCCTGCCTGGCTACTGGAGGTAGTCACTTCAGGCTCCATACCTCCAGGTGCTAGGAGTCTCAGCTATGAACACCCACATATATGCCTGGGAGCCTCCCCAGTCCCAACTCTCCAAATTGTCCAAGAAATGTACAACCTCCCTCCCCCATTGATTTCCCTTTTCTCTCCCAGCCCTTTTCCTCAAACTGTACTCTCTTACACCTGATTTCCATCTCAGTTTCCATCCCCACCCCCTCTCTCACCCAGTTTTATCACTTATTCTGCTTCAGATGTCTGTTTTATTTCCCCTTCTGAGTGAGATGCAGAACTGGGGGTAGCCATCAGAAAGTTATGGATGCCAGAAAATCAAGAGGCTCCCAGGACCCAACAGGGATTACATTAGGTGAAATACACAACAAAGGGAAGAGAGAACCTAAGAGACCATATCCAGAAGTTAGGCATGGCCCCCAGTTGAGGGCCGGGGCCACTCACCCATCTCAGAAGTATTAACCCAGCATTGCTCCTGTGTAAAGGTAATACAGGGACAAAGAGTGGATCTGAGACTGAAGGAAAGGCCATCCAGAGACTGCCCCACCTAGGGATCATCCCATCTGCAGACACCAAACCCCGACATTATTGCTAATGCCAAGAAGTGTTTGCTGATAGGGGCCTGATATAGCTGTACCTTGAGAGGACTGCCAGAGCCTAACCAGTACAGAAGTGAATATTCACAGCCAACCATTGGACTGATCACGGAGACCTCAATGGAGGAGAAGGACTGAAAGAGCTGAAGAGGTTTGCAACCCTATAGGAAGAACAACAATACCAATCAACCAGAACCCCCCTCCCCCCAAAGCTCCCAGAGACTAAACCACCAACCAAAGAGTACACACGGAGGGTCCCATGGCTCCAGCTGCACATGTAGCAAAGGACTGCCTTATCTGGGATCAATTGAATGGGAGGCCCTCCATCCTGTAAAGGTTCAATTTCCCAGAGAAGTGGAATGCTAGGGTGGTGAGGCAGGAGTGGGTGGGTGGATGAGGGAGGACCCTCACAGAAGCTGGGGGAGGGGGATGCGATATGGGGTTTGTGGAGGGGAAACTGTAAAAGCTGATAACAATCAAAATGTAAGTAAATAAAATAACCAATAAAAATAAATTTAAATAATCCAAAAGCAATTTCAAGGGGTTCTGACTGGGATGTGCTTGTGAATTTCAGCCCCTATGACTACATGAAGCTAGGTTAACCTATGAGCACAGTGGAGCTATGTCTCCCTTTCTCTACAGTAGAAACCAGTCTACAGTCTCTCACTTTACCTTTGGGAACACTTGGGGGCAGGCATCTGTGGGCCAAGTGAAAACAGCAGAGATAGAAACAGGGCTTCATTTTCAGACACCTGTGCCCAGTGGAAAGTGACTTAGTGCTGAAACTAGTTGGTACTTACAACTGCTATTATTCTATCGAATAAAATCCAATTGTGTACGCAGACAAAAATTTTCCTACTCATTCTTCTTTGATGATAAAATAGGCTTACTCAAATGGTGGCTCTTGGCTTAAATTTTAAGGAACCTACAAACTGGTTTCTCTAGTAGTTGAACCAATAGTGTAGAAGTGTCTTTCCCACAACAGACAGAGGATTGATATCTAAAAACCTATAAAGACTTACAAAAGTTACATTTTAAAAAATCCCCTCATTCAACAAATGGTCTAATGAACTGAATAGAGAGTTCTCATAACACAATTAGCAATTAGTATTTAAAAGGGTAGTTTATCTCCTTAACCAATAACAAATTTTAAATTATATTGGTTTGAGATTCCATATCACTCCAGTGTTACTGCTATCATCAAAACCACAGACTCATCCTCTATTTCTGTTGTGAACTACAATTTAATTTTATTATAATATTTAATGGGGAAAGAAATAGCTGATGGAAATCCCTACTTACTTTATAAGCAAGACAACACAATATAGTGTTTATCTTTAGCAACATGAGGCTAGAAAGCATATCAACATGGTATCTGTCTTAGGATTTTACTGCTGTGAACATACAACATAACCAATGCAACTCTTATAAAGGAGAACATTTAATTGGGGCTGACTTACAGGGTCAGAAGTTCAGTGCAGTATCATCAAGGCAAGAGCATGGTTGCATCCAAGCCGGTATGGTGCAGGAGGAACTAAGAGTTTTACATCTTCATCTGAAAGCTGCTAGGAAAATACTAACAAAGATTCTGTAGGTGAGTGATTAAATGAACTGGAGCAGATGTGGGCAATGGTCTATTAGTCAGTTCCAATATAGTTATATTTCAGTATTTGGAAAGACTAGAAGTAACTTAAATGCATAGAATTGGGACCTAAATCTAACAATGTTCGATATATTCAATACAGCATGAATTCCAGAAGACATAATTTACAGAAATCATAATTTCAGTGATTATCAGTAGACTGTGATAAGGTGTCCATTGAGGGTTTTAGGTCAGTGAAACTATTCTGTGTAATATGATAATGGTGTATATTAGTCAATTTATCAGAATAAAGACATGTATTTGGGTATGTTTATGAATTTACCTATAAAGTTGATGGTATTTTAGATAAATTAGATAAGAAATTTCATGGTCTGTGAAGAATCAAACTGTAAAATAATAACTAACAGGTGTTTTCTGTTGAAGGAAGTAATTAAACTTTAACTCTGCTGCCATATAATTTCTGTGAGGTCACAGATCTTTAGTTGCTGATTAAAACTATAATCACTTTACTATGGGATTAACTGAAATAAGTATAAGGAATTAAATGTTAGAGAGGGTTCTAGGTATGGTTGTGACCTCAAAGATGCTTTTATTGATTATAGGCTTTGGTGAGCAAGAGCACTATGAAGAAATGAATGTGATGCATATTTAAAGAAGACATTTTTAAATGGCAATTCGCTCAACAATGAAGCTATTTTTTAAAAAAATGTTTAAGTTACTATATTTAAATAAATTTCCACCTTAATATTCCTTGAAAATCTGGAGTTTCCAAAGCTTATAAGGAGACAAGATGAAAGCATACAATACATTTGAATGCATTATTTAATAAGGCTTCACTTAAGTAAAACTTTATTTTTAAAATTATAATATTTCAGTTTACATATTTTGACAGTCATTATAATAAAGTCAGAAAATTTTAAATATTTTCTTACTGTATATGTTTAAGTTTTTTCAATAGTACATAGAAAATATTAATCTAAAGAATATTTATTGTTTGTTCTTTCTTCTTTCTCTGAGAAGGACATCACACATAATGTAACTTCACAATGCTGAAATTGGTCATGTATGGGCACCATGTGAAAAGGGCTGAAACTCTCATTTAGTTCATAAAGCAATATCATGGTTACAAATGTGATTTAAAATATAATTTATGGTGTATCAGAACATTGAATAAAAAGGTAGAAGTCATTAATATTAGCATGAACAAGACTATCAACACTATCATTGGTAACTTGTTACAGTGACTGCAAGAGGAAATTATATGTATTATTCTTTTGATATGCATGAGGCAATAAATTGTTGGCATCCACAACAGTGTCAGGATTTGGTGATTGTAAATGAGATGAATCCCTACCCAGGTGGGTCAGTCATTGGATGGTCATTTCTTCAGTCTCTACTCCACACTTTGGCTCTGTAACTCCTTCTGTGGGTGTTTTGTTCGCCCTTCTAAGAAGGATCAATATATCCACATTTTGGTCTTCCTTCTTCTTGAGTTTGATGTGTTTTGCAAATTGTATCTTGGGTATAATGAGCTTCTGGGCTATTATCCAATCATCAGTGAGTGCATATCATGTGTGTCCTTGCAAGCTGGTACAAACACTCTGGAAATCAGTTTGGCAGCTCCTCCGTAAATTAGACATAGTACTACCTGAGGACCCAGCAATACCACTCCTGGGCATATACCCAGAAGATGCTCTAACATATAATAAGGACACTTACTCCATTTTGTTCATAGCAGCCTTATTTATAATAGCCAGAAACTGGAATGAACCCAGATGTCCCTCAACAGAAGAATGGATACAGAAAACATGTTACATTTACACAATGGAGTATTATTTAGCTATTAAAAATAATGAATTGATGAAATTCTTAGGCAAATGGATGGATATGGAGGAAATCATCCTGAGTGACATATACATTAAGTTTTTTAAGTGTAGTCAGGAAAAGAAGCCCTTTTTTAGCCTCATAGCTGACACAGGGAAGATATATTCTGTACCTTTTCATAAATGTTCAACCAAGCTACGGAAGTCTCAATGAATTTCCAGTCTATTGAGTATATACTCCATGAATAGTTGTTGAGGTTTGTCAAATTTAATATACACATAAACTCATGGTTTCTTTTCAGCATGTAGTTGTGGCAAGTTTCATTGATTGGTTTCAAATGTTAAATCAACCTGATTGTCTAAAATATATCTTCGTGGATGATGGCATTTAATATATTTGTTAAAATCCTTTTAAAAATATTTGCTGAGTACTTTCCAATCTATGTTCAAAGGGAAAACTACAAAAAAGAAAATCCTCATGAAAATTTCAGAATAAATGGGTAACAATGGCAGAGAGCTTTAAAAGCTAAGAACAAGAAAGCAATGCCAGATATTGAAAACACTATGATGCAAATGCAGAATGCTCTGATGCGCTCATCAGCCAAGGAAATCATCAAAGTGCTCAGGATATGTCAATAGTAATTTTCATTTTGTGGTCTGATGATTCTAACATCTGCATGATGTCTGAGGCTGGATCGGGTGCTTGTTCGGTCTCAATAGACAAGATGTTTTTCTTTATGATTCAGACTGCTTGTCATTTTATATGAAAAGTTACTAGAGGATAACCATTGAAAGAAACTGAAATAATCAAGGCCGAAGTAGAAGCTTTATGCTAATCTGGCTGGAATTTAGATCCAACTTATGTTTTGTTTTAGCTGCCTCTTCAAGAAGTTTTGAATTTCTCTCCTGAGCCTTTATCTAATACCTAGTTCATACTTTCTTAGAAACCATTCTTTGGACATTGTTTTAACTGTGATTCATGAAGCACTGTACCTTGTACGGTTGAGAAATAGAGAGAAGAGGCATTCTGTAATTTTATGAGTAAGTACTCTTCTAGGAGGTTGTATGGGAAATTGGGTTGGGGCCTTCTTGACTATTTCTCTGATTTTGTATGTGCATATAGATGATGTGTGTGTGTTGCTTTTGGTAGGCCAGGAAAACATAGCAGAGAATATGATAGAAAATTTTCAATTGTAACTTTCCCTCCTCATTGCTCAAAAACGTATCTGGGATGATTCTTGGCACTTAATTTTGACAATGTTTTATGTTTCCTTGTTAATGCCAACCAGTCCATAATTTTCACTAAGGATAAGTCATTAACAATGTCTCACTCTCAGGGTGTGCCACACTAAGCTCAAAGTAATATCTCACAGTCATTTCAATGTTTCTAACAGTCTATGACTCCATCAATGCTGTTCTATACAAAGAGTCCTTGACTATTTAGTCTCTAATTTAGTTTTCTCTCCAATTTTGGAGGAAACATTTATCTCTGGCACCTTTGAGTGACTCAGATTTCCTTCTTGTTTCTTTCTTCAATATTGCTGTCTTAACATAACTGGTATTTTGAAGATTGAGGCCAGTCCTTCTACGGCATCTTCCCCAATTTAGTACTGACAGATGATGTCTCATGCGTGGGTCGGCTACCACTTGCTGGCCTGAATTCGATGTAAAGACGTGGATTTTTCTCATGTTATCCAACCTATCTGGAAGTTGCTCATGTCTGCCTTACTTGGAGAGGTTCATTTTGATCAACAATGAAGGAGTCAATTGATTTCCAGTGAACTGGTTAATTTTTTTTTTCTAGATTACAGGTACACAAATGTCATCAGTGCATTCTCTATATTTAGAAATGTCCAATGGATATTTCTCAGTGCAACTTTACTACTTTTTCTGAAAAAAAAAAAAATGCCCTACCAACTATAGTATTCTCAACTAAGGTGTATATTTGCATACCTCTAAAGGGAGAAGTCTTTCTTCTCCTTGGCCTACCTAAGTACAGATCTTAAACATTATTGTGTTTTTAATATTGATGCCCAAATTGTTCTGCACAGCAACAGAGAAGCTACTTCACTTTTGCTATCGGTGCTATTTACTTTCATCAACATAGAACCAAAATTTGTGTCATCCAAGTTTAGTCTTAAGCCTGGATATTTATTCAAGTGATAAGGTAATTTGCAAAGACTACAGTGCATTGTTAGCAATTAGTCTAGACTAATGTGCTTACTTCACTAATATCACTTCTTCAAGTTCCCTCCACAGCTCTCTGCTAGTTATTAAATAGATAGAGGGTGCAACATTGTATTAGTTTCTGGTGTTTATTTTAGTTTTCCAGAAACTGAGTATCTCAATACATTCATGGATTATTTCAAAGAGAGAGCAGTAGGATTATAAAAGCCATAAGAACAGGAAGTTGGCTGTAAGATTGTATCTTCTAGTATAATCAGAATCAACTCTCATAAATTTTCACTTATATAACAATCCAATATGAACTGAACAAAGATAAAACCAGCAAACATTCCAAATGGACAGAAAGAAGCCCATTAGGCCTAAATCCTACACAAAGAACTATAAGTAAGTGAAGGAAATTAGGAGTTGGAGAGGAGGTCTTCTCTATGGAACAGCATCCCAATTGGTTGTGCAGTGTCAAATTATCAACACTGAAAACATACACACCTGCAACACTATACATCCTGGGCAGGTTATATTTAGGAATGTTTCTGTATCTGTGTATGTGCCTATATCTGTATCTGTGTATGTACCAGTCTCTGTGTTTGTGTCTGTGTGTTTATCTGTATTTGTATCACCTCTTTATGATGAATATGTGCATATATACACATATGCATAGGGTACAAATACACAAACAGACATATGTATATATGTATATATGCAATAATTATGAAAAAGAGAGGGGATGGATATGAAAGAGAGTGTGGAGTGGTACATAGTGAACTTGGAAGGAAAAAGGATAAATATAATTATATTATAGTTTCAAAAATAAAATTAAATATACCAAGTTCTAGGTACAAACAGAGACATTACTCTCCAAAAATAAAATGGTGGGATGTTCTGTTTTTTTCTTGTTGTTTCTGTAACTTTCATCATCTCATCAACTAACCCTCTTTCTTTTTAAAGTCTAATGCCTACCCCCTTATCTACCACATGTTCCCTCTCCCAGTACCTGCTGCATTGATGTCACCTGTCATGATAGAAGAAAACGTGACTTACAGTGTGTTTATCACAATCACTTCCTTGTTATATAGTGATATCTGGTTGCTATTTATGTTAGGTCCCAATGATTAAAAATTGAGTATGTACAGAACAATTTTTTAACCTGTAACTAAATTTTGTATAGTTTTCAGATGTTAATAGCTCAAATGACTACAGATAAATTTAAGTAAGTTTAAACTCAGATATCAAGAATGTGCTTGAATTTTCAGTATGACTTCACATTGAAAGTCACTGGGTCAGATATGGTGGGTACATTCTCAGCAAGAATAGGGGATCATATATCATTGCTGTAGAAACAGCTGTCTGTCATGCTGATAAAGACAAATCAGGTTCTCTTTATAGGAAGGGTGAGTTCTTCACAAAGATTATTTCCACCTTTCCTAAAGTAGCTTGGGTTGATGTGCAAACATGGTGGTGGGGATCATTTTTATATAATGTAAGTGCATGTGTTTTACTCTATAATGCTGTGAATATTGAGATTCCTGGAAACAACTCTGAGTGAAGCATTCTTAAGAAATACAAACAGAACATATCCTAATTATAGCAAATAAATAGCACTGGGGTAAATGACATATAGGTGTAGAGACTGTTAGCTCAGCAGAGAAAGCATGTGCAATCTTGAAACCCAACCCCGCTGTTCGCTGGTATAGCAGCACATATGGTGCTGTGTGTTCAAGCACCACAGCATAAGGTGGTAGTGCATGCCCCAGGGCATTCTCCACAGATTCAAAAGGCAAAGTATGGCAACCACAGAAAGAATTCTTTTCTTTTATGTAGGAGCCAGACCAATGTACAGTAAATAATTTCCTATGGAGTTTTGTAGATAGGACATATTTTTAGGACTCTATTATATGGAGTTCAGGATGTATAAAACTAATGGGAAAATGTAAAACAAATTTCTCTTTCACTTTGAGATATTTATAGCATACACTCTTGAAGACTAACATATTTTTGGCACTAAATTTTGCTATCATATAGAGAACAAAGAGAAGGTGCTGGCTGATGCTAAAAAAAACCATGCAAAGTATGTGAATAAATAATTTCTTTACCTCATGGGTCAAAATAGAAATGAAAGATGGTAATATTAATTTTTACAACAATTTGGTGCTATCATCATATGCTAATATATGCAGACCTTTTGGAAAGGCAGCCTTCAGACTTTAGCAAGTGCTGATAAATCCACAAGTAAATTATGCTGTTATAATGTCATTCGCATGTTTTGTATAAATTTTAAATTTTACAGAAAATACAAAATGTATAACTCCTGCTTAGGTCATTTGCAAGGTAAGATGTTTGAAAACACTGTATGTTAACTTTTAATATCATTTATTATTTTGCTTATCAAATTAACAACCTTCATGTGAAATTACATACTGGGTATCTTTCAGAAACCCTAACAAATCATAAGGTAGCCTTTTCATGGAAATGTACCTCGATTATGTGGCCTCACTATTCTCATTATCAATTTCAAATGAAACAAAGTATGAATACATTATCATGAGCATTTTATTACACTTGATTAATGCATTTCCTCTCATTCCTTGTTTCTCACACAAATGTGTCTGTGCACCCTGTGTGTGTGTTTGAAGGTGAAATGTGAGCTTTATAATGAGAATTAACAGATTTAAATCAGAAGTGCCTTTTAGCTTTTCAAATTACATCCTGGGAAGCATTAATTTTTATGAGGTTTAGTATTGGATGAGAATCTCACTTTGCCTGTAATTCCACATAAATCTTTTATGAGAAGTCAACATTAAAAAGTATAGATGATTATTTATGAAAAGATAAAAATGACAAGAAAATAATCCAACATAATTCACTGCACTTTAATTATAAACTTAGCTTTTTAATACAATTAACTGAAGACCGAACAATTTAAATAATATAATTTACAGTATAATCCTCAAAGTCTATACAAAGAATAATGAGATGATATGTATTGTAATGCAATCATGAATGTGAATGTTGTTAATAATCAATAAAGATAAATCCTTTTCATTCTATATTCAGGCAAAGTAGACACAGAAATAGTAAATAGATTATTTTAATATAAAAACAAAAAATAAATCAAAAAAGATAGAACATAATTCAAAAATGATGGAATAACCATCCAAGTCTAGGTATAAGAACTCAGCTTTTAAACTTACAAAAGTGCCTTCATATCCTTTCTCCTTAGGGTGCTCACATGCTTGGGACAAAAACTCAGATGTCTCCTTTATCTTGATTGTGGATAAAGTCCATGTGGAAGCCACCTAAGATGGGAACAATATTGCAAACTTTGAGAACAAGCTGAGCTACATGATCTTTTGAAGGTCACAATAATTCAGTGTTATGAATATTTTTCAACATAATTAACACTTATTAGTGAGTATAACTCAATCCACACTACATATCTTTTCCATTAAGAAGGTCTTGCTTTTTGATGGAATCCAACACCCGTTCATGATTAAAGTCTTGGAATGATCAGGAATTCAAAACCCATACCTAAGCATAATAAAAGCAATATACATCAAACCTGTAGCCAACATGAAACTAAATGTTGGAAATGGGAAACTTGGAGCAATCCCACTAGAATCAGGGACTGGACAAGGCTGCCCACTCTCTCCCTACCTATTCAGTATAGTACTTGAAGTGGTAGCCATAGCAGTTCGAAAACAAATGGAGATCAGAGGGATAAAAATTGGAGAGGAAGAAGTCAAAATATAACTATTTGCAGATAATAGGTGGTATACATGGGTGACCCCAAAAATCCCACCAGAGAACTTGTAAACCTGAAAAAAAAAAAAACTTCAAAGTCAGTAAAGATGGAGCAAATAAGTCAATCTACAGTAAAGCAGTGTTAAACAATATAATGACAATATCTGCTGAATTACTCTTTGGTCCAGAGTCGTGGTACTTGATTACACATTGGAGATCTCATTTAAATCCTCCCCCAAGGCCTGTGTGAATGAAAATTTTTAAATTCTTTATAATTTGTGAAAAAATTTATGATTTTTTTTCAATAATAAGTTGGGCCTCAGGAAATACAGCTGGGCTAAGAATGTATAGTCTATATGTATGGCTTCTTATTTATTTTCTATTTTATCAATTAGATATTCCTCCTTTTACTGATCATGATGGGTTTTGGGAGAGAAAGAGACTGAATGGTTAGAAAAAGCTCAAACTGTTTCTCAGTGAGCCCATCCATGCTCTATGGAAGAATGGTTCTCTGTGTATTTAGAATTTTAAGATGGCCCAAAGACAAATTGTTTAATAAGCTTTATAAAATGAATGTCTCCTATGGAACTTTATTAAGAACAAACTTCAAAGGTCTAGGAGATGGCTCAGCAATTAAAAGTACCAGATGACAAGCCTGAGGACCTAAATTTGATTCCTGGGACCCACATTGTAGCATTACAGCTCTGTAATTGCCTATTTGTATCTCTAGTTGCATCAGTGGAAAGACCAGCTCTGGTTGCACACTGACAGTGACAGTCCTCAGAGCCCAATTGCCTTGCAAGACTCTATTGTACTGCGAAGAACTGGTATGACAGAGGATAGCGTCCAGCTCACAGGAAGTATTAGGAATGGGACAACTTCTAGTATTTAAAACAAGATATTGTATTTTCTGTGGATATATTTTTTTTTCTGGCTACAGGTGCTTGCAACATCTGCAAAACAGCGTCAAGTCTACAGTAGTCAGCTCATCTACTGAAGTTGGAATTCAATACATAATACCTTCATACTTACCAGAAAGATCAACCTAATTCTTCTACTACTCCCCACAAGCCATCACTAGCACCATATACAATCAACTCTCACAAAATGCTTTATTCATTTTTTTTTTTTTT
>NC_034608.1:25792012-25803388 GCF_900095145.1 Mus pahari | reverse complement strand
AAAAAAAAAAAAGAGAGAGAGAGAGAGAAACATCTAAATCTCTTAAATTTTCTCAGGATCCTCTGCACCTTAAAAATATGCTCCTTCTTTTACTATTAGAATAAGATATCTTTCTAGGGAGATAAGAGGCACATTTAAATTTGATACCACATATATCATTGACTTACTTTAATGGAGAAACTGTTTTGGTATCAACTGTACAGTGATGCTTCTCTATTTCGAGCAATATAGAAAAAGAAGGAACAAGGGATATACAATAGTGTATGGCAAAACCCCAAGCAAACAAATGTCAAGAAACATGGCTCCTTAGAATAGAATAAAGTCACAGACAATACATGTCAGCTGAAACCAAACAGTGTTGGGCTGCATTTATTGAAATGGCCTTATATCTACTAAATATTTTACTAATGTTTACTTTTATGTACTTAGACTTATAGACAGAATAGACATATAACAAGAATCTGAGGCTTAATTTGATGTTTTTGATAAATACTCTGGTGTTGGATAACTCAATTTTGTACTCTATTTACTCCCCTCATGACAGAGGATAGATCACCCTTCCATACTTAATTTGCAAGCTCCTCATAATCTCACTAGCTGTAGCAGTGCTAGTCCTTCAGGGAAATAAGGACATAGAGTTTTAATAGCATGATCTGATTACTGGTGGAGGCTGGGTCTATTTGCCAGAAAATGTGCTCATCATTTCTATACTCTCTGTTTGAAATTAATGGAATTTTATTTTAATCCACTAAGCTCACTTCTTATTTTTCATGTATCATCATCCGAACTATTTCAGAAAATAGCATTGCAATAGAGACATAAGAAATGTATCTGTATGTGAAAATAGACCTTGAATCAAAACATCAAACCAATTGCTTTAAATAGTCATTTTTTTTAGTATACCATTCAATATTCATTTAAGTTAGTAAAGAAAATTTTATGTTAGTGAAAAATATAAACTTTTCAGCAAAGGAAGCTCTGTTAAAGCAAGATTGAGTGACTCAGAATTTGATGTGGAAAGGTCCCATGCATAGTGAGAAAGTGTACAGTATACAATGTGAAAATTTTGCTGAAGGGTACACATGGCTGGAATTCTTTCAAATGACACCATTTTTGCCACAGTACTCTGGAGACAAATGAAAAGAGAAACTAGATATTCAATAAAATTGTGAAAAAAGTTACAGAGAAATATCAGACTTTTTATCCAATTAGGAGATAGTGAATGCACAGTACACACGGGATGATAGTTTGTCTGAGATGTATCTATGTCTAGCAACTTCACTCCTTGTTGACTTGTATTGCTTATGATTAACAAATGGAGAAGGCTGCAGCATCCACACTTTGGTGTGATTTTTTTTTTTCTTCTTGGGTTTCAAATGGTCTGTGAGTTGTATTGTGTGTATTCTGAGCTTCTTTTTTGGCTAGTACCTGTTTTTCAGTGAGTATATATTATGTGTGATCTTTTATGACTGTGTTATCTCACTCAGAATATTTTCAATTTCCATCCATTTGCCTGCAAATTTTATGAAGTCATTGTTTTTAATAGCTGAGTAGTACTCCATAGTGTAAACGTACCATATTTTCTTTATCCATTCCCTTGTTGAGGGGTTGTATCCAGCTTCTGGCTATTATAAATAAGGCTGCTATGAAAATAGTGGAGCATTTGTCTTTGTTATATGTTGGAAAATATTTTGGGTATATGCTCAGGAGTGTTATAGCTGGGTCCTCAGGTAAAACTATTTCCAGTTTTCTGAGGAACTGCCAGACTCATTTCCAGAGTGGTTGTACCAGCTTACAATCCCACCAGCAATGGAGGAGTGTTCCTCTTTCTCCCCATCTTTGCCTGAATTTGCTGTCACCTGAGTTTTTGATGTTAGCTATTCTGACTGTTGTGAGGTTAAAATCTGAGGGTTGTTTTGACTTGCATTTCCCTGATGACTAAGGATCCAATCTGCTGACACCAAACCTAGACACAATTGCTGATACTAAGTAGTGCTTACTGACAGGAGCCTGGTACAGCTGTCCCCTGAGAAGCTCTGCCAGAACCAAACCAATACAGATGTGGATGTAGATAGCCAAACCTTGGACAGAGCATGGGGACCTCAATGGAGAAGTCAGGGAAAGGACTGTAGGAGCTGAAGGGGTTTCCAATCTCATAGGATCAATAATATCAAACAACCAGAACCCCCATAGCTCCCAAGGACTAACCCACCAACCAAAGTGTACACAGGGGGTAGCCATGGCTCCAGCTGAATGTATAGCAGAGGATTGCCTTATATAGCATCATTGAGAGGGGAGTCCCTTGGTCCTGTGGATATTTGATGACCCATGATAGGGGAATGATAGGGTGCTGAGACAGGCAAGTGGGGGAACACCTTTATAGAAGCAGGGAGAGGCAGGAAGGGATAGGGGGCTTGTGGAGGGGAAACTGGGAAGGGGATAACATTTGAAATATAAATAAATAAAATAACCAATAAAAATAAAAAACAAACAAACAAAAACAAATGGAGAGGACAGTAACCAACCCACATCTATCTGCCTTTGAATGCCAGAAGACAGGCTATTCATGTTATGAATGCTCCCAACTGCATATAATTGTTGCTGTGTAAGGTGGGGTATCTGCACATGTGCATTTGAGAATATATATACACCACTTCATGTATGCATGTACACATACATATTGTTTCCTTCTGTTATAACAAAAAAAATTTAATACCTAAAGAGCATGAAGAAACTTTACTTTCATCCGTAATCCACATTTTCCAACCACTGCTAGAAACAATGAACATATTTAACTAATATTTCTGTAGTTTTTTAATGTCATGTCCTTCTGCTTCCGCATCCTATGAACTAGATTGAATAGGATGAAATACACACACACACACACACACACACACACACACACACACACACTCACAATTCAAGAAACAAACACGGCTTTTTTTTTTTTCTTTCTGGTTTTCTGTCCTATTTTTATGAGGCTTGGTGCATTTGTAAGGCTGATCTTGATATGGTATATTTCCAGCTACTGTTGGTATGTTCCTTTTGTGTGTCATGTAGATGACAGATGACAAGGCTCTTCCTAAGCAAGTCTTCTGCATGAATCCCTCTCTGGAATTCTCTCCACCATTCCTCTGTTGTACTTGCTGTTCAACAGCTCTTGCAATCATCCATGTCATCTCTGATGATTAGGAGATGAGGGTGTGTGCTGAAGAAACATAATATACAAAGGACTGCAACAGCAGCAGCAGATAACCTAGGCCGCAATTCCAATGTGACAGTGACAAGCTTTAAAATAATCAATAAAGTTCACAGCTACAGCTCAGTTGAAAATGAGGACATATGGTTTCTCAGGGATTCTTTTACATACAATGTTCAATGTTTTATGATCCACATTTTACTACTGCTCAACTGCTACATCAAGGTGGACATGTGGGTTCTTCAAACTTGCTGCTGAGGCCACCATAACTGGTAGAAATATCCTCAGCTCTTTGGTGCTGTGCTGTGCACGAGCTTGTTGGCTATAGTAGTAGGCAGGAGACATGATGGAGGGAGTTGGAGAAAGGAAAAGGGCATGTATTTAAAATTTTAGGATGGGAATTTCCATTTCACATGCACAATATTCTACCAATTCTAATAAAATTTAAACAATACTGTGGATAAATACTAGGTTTTTAAGAAAATGTTTTGGCTGGGAAGCCTTGACCCTAATGGATGTTTCATGTTGGGGAGTTAGCATTAGTTGGTGACAACATTCAAGTGAATATGAATTAGGTAAAATGGAAAGGTTCATCAGCATGATACATTAAATATAATCATATCATTTTAAAAATAAATATTAATTTTTTTCCTGAAAATGTAAAAGAACAGTGATTGAAATAACCCCCTGAATGGTGGACATGTAGCTATATTACATGTAACTAGCTGGGCATGATATTCATCTATGTGGATACTAAGGTTTCTAATACATAGTATTTTAAATTTTATGAAATTTAAACTATGCTACTTATTATCTGAGAATATGATTTAAATATAATTCCTCAATAAAAGAATTCCACAGACCTATTTTATCTCTGAGAGCATAAGCAGCTCCTGCCTCAGTCCCTGCAATTTGTAATTTAATTGTTTAATGAAGCTCACACATTACTCTCTCCCCTAAGCCTCCCTGATCTCTTTAGAAGGTTCATATCACTTTAAGGAACTCATTGAATTATATTGACCAACAATTGTTGTATATGAATTGCCCACTTTATTTTTAGTATGAAAGCATTTATAAATAATTTAAATTGAGCCAAGTCTCCTACATTTTGAAATTCTTTAATCTCTACCATCTTCAAACTTGTCACAATACTAATTGATCTATATATATGCAAACTGGATATAGATGACTTTTCATGATATCATGAAAAAATTTAATATATTCATTTTTGGTGAGCATTCTCTGTCTTGTTTGACAAAAAAGTCACTTAATGTCACTTTGCAATAAGGGTTTGATTTTTGGATATTACAATAGCTGCTGTGTTATTAAGAGCAAAAAAAAAAAAAAAAAAAAAAAAGAAAGAAAGAAAGTAAAAGTAGAAAAGAAAAGAAAAACAAGGCAGCATGCCAGAGTATACTAGATGGTTTAAGGATAGCTCCAGTATTTCCTAGTCTCCTACCAGCTTAAAAACAGAGCTTGTCTAAACTTGCCGAAGGCAGCTTTCCATAGGTTTTCAGTTCACACACCCAATCTCTGAGCACTTCCCTCCACAGTGCAGCTGTGGTCAGAAGTGCTCCAATTGTTCACAGAGGAGGGAAAGAAAGGACCATCTGGTCCCAACCTGGAGCAGACTCTGGGGAGCAGCCTGCTATACCCTGAATTTCCACTCCGTCACTTTGATGCATGAAGCCTAAAAACCCACACTGACATTCTTTAATTTTTGTGAATTATTATGAAAGAAAACAAGGGATTTTTCAATATTCTACAGCCCTAATATTTACTTTATTTTCATGTGTTATGATCTAAAGAGTATTGCAGAATATAAATCAAGATTTTAAAAAAAGAATAAAAAGGGACTCGCTAAACTTTATATTACCTCCATCAACAATATTTTTAGTATATTTATTAAATGAAATTGATGAGAAGAGTATTCATAAATTTTAACATGTATGCACATGAATTTCATCTTCTTGTTTACAGATTATGTTGGTTGACTCATTTGGATCTAATCAAGCTGAGCAATCAGGTTGATAAAGAAATATGCAGATAAATCTCTAAAAGGGAGCAGAGCTGAGGCTGGGTAAATATAAGGCTCGTTCCTGAATAAAAACAATGAAATAGACTGGTACAAACACGAAAGGTAACCTTTTATCAGAACTCCTAAAAATGCATAACGTTACAAAATAATAAATAAAAGCATATTCAAATTGGTTACATCAGGAAAAATGATATGGCATTATGAAACAGACATACTTTAGCCAAATTTATATTACCCATATTAATTTATAAGAGAAAAGATAACAATCCCTACATAGTCAGAGAAAATGTCTCACAAATATGCAACACACTTCTGGTTGGAATTTCATATACCACTTGTGATTAAGTCCATATAAATCATCTCATGTGATAATAGGATGACAGTCAAATACTGAAGGTTTCATTCTGGGAACCTGTGGTTCCCAATAGCTTTGATGCCACCACAGACTTAGAATAGTGGCCTCTTGACATTGATCTGGTCACAATATTATTTTAATCACCATTTGCATGGATTGGTCTGTGGTTTATTTTTACTGTGCTTGCACACATTTCCCAGATGGCCTGCCTGAAATATATCGCAGTAGATAGGGCTATATCTGCAAATTCTTACCATCCCTGAAATTGTTTTGCATCTACTACATGAATGATGTTGTCAGAGATGGCTTAAGAAATGTGAAGTCATGGTGAAACTTTTAAAAAATAACCATGGACCTGTCACTCAGGACTTTGGGGTAGAAGAGAGTGCTGGGTATGTTCTTCCATGAAGAGCTTCTTCCTGTGAAGTTATGCATAAGCTCTCTTAGGAAGGGACCTCTCACTCATCTCAGCTTGCTCTGTATTCCTAGTGACTAGAACCAACAAGCTAAACTTGTCTGAGCTCAAAAGAAGTGTGAAGTTTGACAAGGTTCTAGACATTTTTTTCAAACGTAATTCTAGTAACATGTTTGCTCCTTTTAAGTTTTCAATTATTATCTGAACAATAGTTTCAGTAGATGTCTCAAGAACATGCTTAGGCCAAGGCATAATGCTGCATAGTGATTTTCACAATATAGACAAAGTAAATCATGTTGACAATCCATTTCGATGTTTGTCTGTGAGAGGAGGCAGACACGAACCTGTTATAAAGAGCAAGAGTGGAAATCATTCCCTACTCTACATTTCAATTTTTGTTTATCTGGGAGAAAAAAAAAAAAGGGACTAATTTGTTTCCAAAGATTTCTTAGTCAGGATACTTTCCACTTGAGAAGAAAACACAGCCCATTTATTGTACTTGAAGTCAAAACATAAAGCACAGTTTTTGTCCTAAACATTGTCAAAGAAAATACAGTGGTAATGTACTATCTAATACCCAAATATGTAATAGTGAAATTCCTGGAATAAATTAAGTTAAAAGACCAATAAAACCTCTTACAAAATAACAAATGAAAATGAAAAAGGTGAAAATGAAAGTAGAAATATATTCCTCTACTTCTTTTCAAGATAAGTTCATTTTTATGCAAATATTCACATAATTCTCTTTCTTACACCTTGAAACATGTAAGCCTTGAAGATGGTGGGAAAAGGGACAGCTTTTGAATAAAGATTTAATGACTTTTTTTCAGCAAGCCTATTATCACAGGCAAAATTGCATTTATCTTTTGTGCAGGGAGCTGAAAAGAAAATCCAATGAACTCTGAATATGTTTATATGCATCTCACCTTACTGCATGCACATTTATCCGTTTAAGGGCATGTTAATTAAACAGAGGGAGTCTCAAGACCTATATTGTGCTACCACAAGATATTTCACTGTATCTGTTATGTTTGTTACGACTCATCTTAATTTTGGCCATTCCCCATTTTTCATTATTATAATGACTTGCTTGAACATAAGTACTCATGTTGCTATAAGGTTTAAGGGAATTGGTAATTGTGGTGAGATATAGCCATCAACATGATGGAAATGATGGCCTAATTTTATTACATTTTATTCACTGTTATAAGGATGCATGCTCATATCTAATAAACAGACATTCACAGATTAACGAAGAACAGTTCTCAAGAGAATGTCATTATTATTTCTGTCATTAAGTTGTGCCATTGATCACCTTCTGTTGCGTAATAGTTTTGAACCAATTGTAATGAAGTGAGATCTAGTATTGAAAATGGAGGAGCCAGCCAGGTGTGGTGGTGCACGCCTTTAATCCCAGCACTTGGGAAGCAGAGGCAGGCGGATTTCTGAGTTCGAGGCCAGCCTGGTCTACAAAGTGAGTTCCAGGACAGCCAGGTCTATACAGAGAAACCCTGTCTCCAAAAACCAAAAAAAAAAAAAAAAAAAAAAAAGAAAGAAAAAAGAAAATGGAGGAGCCTTGTTTGATAGTTTCCTTTATGTTTTCTCTATGACAGATAACCATCTGTGCCTGCAGAGAAACGTAGGCATCTACCTCTTATTGGCTGTCATTAGTAGCCGTCATTCATCATTTTCATGTCTTGCAACACAATTGCATTTTATTTTAAAAGAATTGTTTTTATTCAGTGTGAAAGTCTACATGTTACTGGGAAGTTGTACCTTATATTTCATATCCCTTAAAACTGAAGAGGAGATATGTGTTCATGTGCTCCTGTTAGTATACATGTGATTGTGCAAGAACTGTTTCTTAAAGTCTCGGATGATTTACAATAATACACGTCAATGTTGTTACATGTATCTTGGGCAAAGGTCTTTATGTAACTTAATCCCCAAAGCAAATTATAATACACTTGGGACTTGACATCCAATCCCAGTCTTTAGCACTAATTCAAACTAATCAAGATCTCTTGGGCAATTAAAGGACCCTAACAGTCTCTCCTTAGTGTCTTTGAGTTCAATTTTCATGTTCCCAATATCAACTCTCCCATCTTCACTTCCATAAAGATGAACATCCTCTTTCACATTATAGAATGAAGACTTTCATCAGATACATGAATCCCAAGAACAAAACAATGTAATAAAACAATTGTGCACAGTCTTTCCTACTGTTGTGGAGGCATCGTGGAATCAAAATGAATGATTCCATAAATGACTAAAGGATTCAGAAAATATGGTCTCCATGTTCTCACTCCTACTTCATAATTACTGCAGGAGTAGACAGGACAGGTCATCAGGACTCATCGGTGTGAAGGGTTGGATTGGGGACTGTGGGTTTCTTGAGGTGATCAAACACAGGAGCTCTAGTTTTCCCACCATGCTTTAATTCAAATTTTACTGTTTATGGCATTTGTTTATTCACATGTGTGTTTTAGAATGTAAGTGTGTATTTGATGTGTGTGTGTGTGTGTGTGTGTGTGTGTGTGTGTGTGTGTGCGTATGTGTGTATTCAGAAGGGATGGATATGCATCCACTGTTGCCTACCAGTGGAGTCAAGAAGAGAACATGAAAGATTTGGTGCATCCTTCCACCAAGTAAGTTCCATGGATCAAAATCAGATCGGCCAGACTTGGCAGCAAGTTTACCTTGACCTGATGAGCCATCTTAATTTTTCACTGTTTTCATTTTTAATTCTCATTAGATAGAATTATTTAACAATAAATGTTAAGAATGTGAAGTACACTTATAGTTTGAATATTGAAGTAATAGAAACAGCACATACTAACATTTAACATAAGAAATACCAGAGTCTAACTTCTCAGGCTTTGTATTCTACTTTCCAATACAGATGTATTCTATACAGCACCTTTTACCTAATCTACTTACATCACCAAGGACAAGCAAACAACATAGATATAGATTGCATTGGGGAGTACAGAACATATCTATTGACAACAACAAAAATTAGTTTGTTTAGCTTCATATTTTATTATAAAAATAATCTTTAAGATATAAGTGAAAATTCCTTAATTCATTACTTACTCATATAATTCTGAAATGCAACCAATAACAAATAATCAAAGTGCTTCCTTTTTTTCTAGATTATGTAATGGCAGTTACACTAGAGAGTGATGGGGAAAAAAATAAAGGAAACCACTTCTAATTATCCTGCAATTTGCTTTAATTTAAATCAGAGTCTAATTTGTTGTCACAGTAGATTAAGAGGGGCTGCGAAAACAAATGTGCTGTGCACTTCTAAAGCAAAGGCTAAGCCTGTGCACACAAGTTTGTACTACCTGAATGATATTTCTGAAAATCAAATTTATATCTTTGCATGTGTTTATGTGTGTGTGTGTGTGTAGTGTGTAATGTTTATTTTAAAAGTAGTAAATACAAACCAATAAGGAACTCAAAAGAACAGTAACCTTTAACTCAAGCTGGTTTTACAGGTATCTAGGTCAACACTATAAACAGCAATAACCAATATGGTATTCGTTTTAGTAAAAAATAAAAAAATTAAAACTGATTTATAATACAGCACTTGTGTGTGTGCCTAATCTGAAATAGTCCTTTTTATTAATATTTCACTAAATCCCAGGAAATGATGCCATAGGCCACAGATTAGAGCCAAAGTACATATGAAGTCCATTGATTCTGTATATTAAGACCGTACAAGGTCTATGACCCTGCTCCAGTGCACAAACACAGGGCCAGCTGGCTCACAGGCATTCTTTCATACAAACCTGTTCACTCATATCTGTTAGCAACTTTTGCTTTCATCAGGTCAGAGAAATACAAAAATATGCAGGAACCCAGCAGTGGCAAGCAGGATTATGTTGAACATATTTAGTAGAGGTGTGCTTGCAGCAGTGTGCCAATTATCCCAGCTACAACTGGGTGCTAACCAAAACCTGGTTCTTGGAAGTATGTGCCAAGCTGGAGATCCAGTATCTGGGAACTGGGACACAAAATGAATTGCCCCCTAGTCCTTTCTTCTCAAGAGAGACAGAGAGAGAGAGAAATTGGTTGGTCATGAGAATGAAGGCACCCACTTACAAAAGGAAACATTATCAGGAAAATTTTCCAAATGAAATTTTCACAAAGCATAGCAAACTGGGCCAAAACAAGGAGTAATTCCTAATGCCTATAATTGTCACATAAATTGCATAACAGGCCCAGGAAGCTTCAAATACTCACCCTTGTCACAGGTGCCAGCCGCAGACACAGCCAATGTATTTGCAAAACAATTAAACTCCACATTTGTTCTCCTTCTCTTTTTCATTTTCGGCCTCCAAGAAAATCGGTCACGTGGATTTAAATATCTTCAAAGCTTTTCCACTGAACTCCATATTGCCCCTTCCCAACACAGACTCTTTATGTCACACAGGTGGAAGGTATTCATGGGATTTCAAACAGTCAGTGGAACAATCCTTTTAAATGGCACCAAAATTATAATTTAAACAATATGCTCTGAAAGATCAATTTCTTTTCCTACTGCTGCATATTCATTGTACACAATGGCAGGTCTCACGTGGGCAGTTTCTCCTTTTCTGTGACCTCACCTACACTCTTCCCTATTCTTTTAAGTTCTTCTTAGACTCCTGCTCTTTCCTGTGGTTTTATGTGTCTATAAGCAATTTAATATGTCTAAAATTATCATTAGTTGACAAATGGAGGAAAGCATATCCTGTCTGTCTTTCTGATCCTAGCTTACATTCGTTCTTTAAGTGAATATGACACAGATGTACTTATATGCCACATTTACTGCAATATGGGTCACAATGGCCAAGACATGGAATCAGCTTAGTTGTCAATCAACAGAATAGTGCATAAAATGTGATATAGGAATTTCTAAGAAGGTACTCAGAAGGGAACACCAGTTCCATGCCACAACCTGCTTATAATTTCTTCCAATGCACCGTAGTAAAGAAAATTCAAGTGATTAGGAAAACACTGATTTCTTCCTCTTAAGCAAAATGTCCATTGCTCTGTGGGTACACACCCTTTAGTTTTATAGAATTTGATATTTTTAAAGGCTTAATTGCTTGTACAGGGATCTGATCTGGCTCTCCAGACACCACACAAAGAAGAGCCAAGCACACTTATAATCATAGCACTAGGCAGGGGGAGATAGTTGTATTCCTGAGGTTCACTAACTAAGCCTGGCATCCTCAACTGCATTTTAGCTAATAACAAAGAATCTATGTTTAAAACAAGTTAAATTTCTCCTGAATAATGGTAATAAAGGTGAAATCTGACCTCCATGTAAATTCTCTCTCTCTCTCTCTCTCTCTCTCTCTCTCTCTCTCTCTCTC
>NC_034608.1:25788728-25791922 GCF_900095145.1 Mus pahari | reverse complement strand
TCTCTCTCTCTCTCTCTCTCTCTCTCTCATTTATATTTGATTAAATTCCAGATTATGCTGGGTGTTACATCGCAAAAGTTAAGAGGAGAGATGTTATTGAATTATTATGATGGTCATAGGATAGCCATGGGCAAGAAGCTCATGGCTAGAACTATTATGAGGTGGTTTGAGCAGTTGTGCCCCAGGAAAAATATATGTTACAATCAGTTCTTCACAGAATTTAGAAATAGTGCATTTGATCTAAGAGTGCACAGTGCGGTCAATGTTCTTTAAAGGAACCCTTAACAAACCAATCTGAACTTTCCAGAAAATAAATGCACACAGAAATTACCATCTTTGAGCCAGATATCAGTCCAACCCAGACAAATGTGCAGGCACTTTGATCTTAGACATTCCAATATCCAATGCTCCGCAATAAAACACCATTACACGACATCTTTTGCAAGCCTAGCAAAGCAGAAGGCACCAGACTTGTCTAGTATTTCTCACCCTCCATGTCTGGGTATGCATGCACACACAAAAGTACCCCAAAATTTGGGGTTTGGACTCAGGACATTATATGGTCTTAATGAAGAAAATTCATAAGCATATTTATTGATCACTTCTCTATTAGTTGGACTTGTTTTTGGCATTCAATTCCATCATGATGTGTGCTTCCTGTTGGACTGAAACACATTATAACTTGCTGCCTTTCTTCTTGTGTTGATGTTTAGAGATTTTAAATAGTTACAGTTTTCAAGTGAAAAACTAGAATCCAACCTGAAAATATATGAATTTATAATGTAAACTTTATGTGTATGGAGAAGCATTTAACCTTTAGTCTTATAGCTGGCTTCAGCATTATAAATTCTGATTCCAGGGAAGTGGTTCATTGTGCATTTCAGGAACAGGCATCACAGACTCTCACAGCTCCAGTAACCATCTCATCTTCCATATGCCACCAGCTCAGACTTCTATCCTTTCACACACATTCACTTAGACAGGTCCTTGGAGGATATTAACATCATCTCCAGCTCAACAAAGTGTCCAGACCTCTATTTTCTTGAGTCCGAAGAAACGTACTCTGCATTTATTCCTTTATTTATCACCTACTTTCTGTGTTAACTCTACATAATTTGATTGTATATTCTTAATTACTAAAAATCCTGTCAGAAAATATTAACTACCTCTAAGGGTTTTGGTTTTTTCCCTTGTCCTCTGCTTTTTATAAAATAATCCATACTATTTTATATTAGTAATTGCTGATGACTAAAATGAAGAAATAATAGCAATAATGATAACATTTATTCTATGTAATACTATAATACCTTTCACAAATTCCCTTCTGAATGCTAAAATATACTACAATCTATCTTAACCTTCAATCAGAAGTGCTCCCAGATAGTTAAGATTTTCTATTTCCTTTTCTGCCTTTCAAAGATTTCATTATATACAAAGAACTTAATACTACTTTCCATTTTCCATTATTATTGCAAGTTCAGTGGTACAATTTCAGTGAGCTCTATCATCAAATTATAGTGAGTCAAATCAAAGTATTTCACATATAAATCTATACATTAAGATGACTGTATAATTATTGGCTTTACCCAGTGTCTAGCCTTAATAAACTGCTCCTTGAAAATTTCCATAATCAAATAAAACTCTATCTGATTTTTTCCCCATCACATTTTCCTTTTAATTTGGTTAGTTAATTGTCTACATGTGAAACTAGCTTAAGCTTCCTTTAACTAGATAATCTTCATACCATCTCATGACTGTTCCTCTCTTATCAATTTAACAAAGATGTATACATTCAATATTGTGCTAATTAACTTTATAGATCAGCTATTCATTTACTTATAGAATAGTATGTTTTAAATGGTACATTTATTAGAGATTTGTTGAGTTTCTTCTACTTGTCTTAAAACTCCAACATACTTCCTATCCTAATGAAGTCTCACATATGCTTAGAACACACACACACACACACACACACACACACACACACACACACACACACACGAAAATTAAGAGCAAACCTACCAGTATCAGGAGGCTGAGGCAGGAAGGTTGTATGAGGTCAGTCTGGACTGCAGTAAAAGACTGTCTCAAAACCAAATAAATAAAAAATGTAAATTAAATGTAAGAAGCTATTGTTTTAATGACTTTCAAAGTTCTGTCATAGAAAATATACAAGTCAAAACATGGGGAATGAGATGATAGAGTGTATTTCTGAAGGTGTAAATTCTACACATTAGAGAAACAATGAGGATAGGTTTGCATTGGTCCCCTCCTTCAGAAACTAGGGTTTGATTGGTAACTGTCAATTAGCCAATAAAAGCTCTCACTGGAGATAAAACTATAGACCCCAGAGACTCCCAAGGCTGTCCATCTGCTCATTTATGTGCCTTTCCAATTCAGCAGAAGGAAGGATTTTGTAATTAATTGGGAAGCCAGAAGAGCAAATGTGCATGGTATTATTTGGCATGCTTTCCCAGTGGTCCTCTCACCTGACTGTTAAAGACACTATCATCTGTCTAGAGGGGTGGAAACTGGTCCAGCAGTTCTAGAAAGTACATACATCTTCCCTCCCAGTCCAACTCATGCACCAGGACCTTATTATTCCAGCATCTTACTTATATTTTATAGAGGAAGGGCTCTGCTTTGGTGTGGTACCTACTGCCAACCAAGAGGCGCAGACTTGATCTTTGCTTCATTAGTAATGTGGCCCGAGTTAAGAAGCCTCTGTAATGTACCATGCCTCATCTGCTCTCCACTGACAGGCCAAAAGCACATGTATTGATTTAACCAAGGGAGGCAGCCAGAGGAAAAGCTCCATCTCCTTACTATGTATTTAGCTGGACATGTGTAACAGATAGTCCAGAGAAGTCTGGTTATGAGCATTCCAGGTTAGTAAAAACAATCTGATTCTGTTGCCGTTCTTCAACTCTTTCTCGTGTGCTTCTTAAAACAATTTGAAACTCAGTTTATCACTTTTGGACATTGAAGAGTTTTACTAGCTAATCAAATATAAAATTATAAATATCAAGTAACTTTATTGTATTCTTAATCTCCAGTATGAAAATATAAATTAAGAAGTAATGCAACTAAAAGGGAATACTACAATAATTAATTACCTCTCTCTTTTTCTGTCTCTTAGACTCTCTCATGCACAGTCTCTCTCTCTCTCTCTCTCTCTCTCTCTCTCTCTCTCT
>NC_034608.1:25768348-25788698 GCF_900095145.1 Mus pahari | reverse complement strand
CTCTCTCTCTCTGTGTGTGTGTGTGTGTGTGTGTGTGTGTGTGTGCGTGCGCGTGTGTGTGTGTGTGTGTGCGTGTGTGTATGTGTGTGTGTCTCTCCTCTATCACTGGTTTTCTCTTACACACACACACACACACACACACACACACACACACACAGGCACCTAAGGCATGTTTAAGATGAAAAGGCAGATGCTTAAAGAATGTATTATCAAAATCTTAGAATCATTCAGGAGACCAGCACTTTGTGATGCCTGTGAGGAACTACCTTGGTTAGGTTAACTGAGGTTGGAAGACCTGCCCCACATGGGTTGTACTGTTCTGTGAGTTGAAAATATGGCCTTTATACTAAGGGTAAATTGATCTGGATACAAGCATTCTTTCCTCTTGGTGTCTTTACTACAGATGAAATGTGACCGACTACTTAAAGTTCCTGCTCTGGTGATTTACCAACAGGGATGGATGAGAACAGAGAAATATTGGATGAATTGTTTCTTAGAGCACTTTTCTTGGGATTTTTTAATTACACCAGCAGAAGTAATTAAAGTATTGAATGTCTCATTTTATGTATATATGAGACTTATTTTAAAACTAGATACAAAATATGGTGATGCTGTGTGAGGGGGAGGGAGGAGGAGATGGGGGTTTCCTGAGGGGAAACTAGGAAAGGGGATAACATTTGAAATGTAAATAAAGAAAATATCTAATTTTTAAAAAATCAACAGAAAGAGAAAAATAACTGCATCCTTATCTATTATCAGAGAAAATAAAAAAAAAACTTTCTCAATAATGCTACACTTATTGGTAAAGAATCAGTTTTTTAAAAAAATATTTTCTAGCGTAAGCAACAAGGTCCTAAAGTACTTAAAGTCATACTTAAAGAAGCTGATGTTAGAAGTAAATTTGTTATAAATTGGAAATATAATATAACCATTCCAGTTTTAATAATTGATAGGCATTTAAACATAGCAAATCAATAAAACATTATGAAATGAATATTTTTATGAAGCAACTATTCTGAAACACAGTCAATCAACATATATGTGTGCCATAAAGCTTGTAAAATTTACATATAGACAAACATGTGAATTCAGAGTGATTAGACACAACCAACAGTGGAATGCACATAAAGATTCTTTAGGAAAGAACATATCAAATATTGGGTCACAGAACAAGTCTTAATAATGACAAAAATGACTGAACTTTAGTGATTGGAGAGATGATTCAACAGGTACAAATGCTTGATGCTCTTACAAAGGACTGAAGTTTAGCTACAAAAATGACACATAGCTGCCTATAACTCCAAAGAAAAGGTACTTGCTGTGCAAGCACATGGACACATATTTTGGATATCTAGTACCCTTATGACTTAGAGCTAAGCAAAGGCCAAATGTGTCTCCATAGCCTCAGAACTGGGAGTCAGAGACAGGTGGATCTGTTGAGCTCCTGGCCTCTCTCAAAATAATAAGAGCTTAGAGAGTGATAGAGAAAGACACATGATATCAGTCTCTGGGAATCACATGTATGTTGTTTTTCCTGTGGGATAGCAAACCCCTTCAACTCCTTCAGTCCTTTCTCTAACCCCTCCACTGGGGACCGTATGCTCAGTCCAATGGTTGGCTGCAAGCATCTGACTCTGTATTTGTCAGGTTCTGGCAAAGCCTCTCAGGAGACAGCTATATCAGGCTTCTGTCAGTACCCACATCTTGGCATCCACAACAGTGTCTGCATTTGGTGACTGTATGTGAGATGGATCCCCAGGTGGGGAAGTCTCTGGGCAGCCTTTCATTTAGTCTCTGCTCCACACTTTGTCTCCATATTTGCTCCTGTGAGTATTTTGTTCCCCCTTCTAAGAATGTCCAAAGCACCCACACTTTGGTAATTCTTCTTCTTGAGCTTCACGTGGTCTGTGAATTGTATGTTGGATATTCTGAGATTTTTAGTGGCTGGGAAAATGCAAGGAAAAGTGGAAGCTGCAAACCTAAGCTTTAGGATTAGAACACTAAAAACTTTCACCAACATGCAACACGAAAAGCTAGCATAACAGCAAGCCACTGTTTCCTGACTGTTGGTGATGTCCTGATAAAAGATTTAGATAGATCATACTACATTTAGGCAGTCTGCCATTTGAATACATTAATAAGTTACAATTTTGTCAGTGGATATTTCCTCCAATTGTCTGCTGATCTATTTCATATATTAAATATTCATGTGCAAAAATATACTACTATATGTTGTATTCTATCTCTAGAGCAGTCCTTTGATACACACAGTTTCAAGTCATTGGGCCTTCACATCTTCTCAAACTTATTTTTGTAAGTGGAACAGCAATTCTGCTAGCTTCATTTTTGCACATGTATAGCCTGTGGATATCTCTCATTTCCTACCTTTATCATGAAGTCCACTTATAACTTGCTGCGGTTTTCCACAATTCACCAAGATTCCTTCTAATGATTTCTACATGTGGAAATTAGATTTTATGAGACAAATTTACATCTTTATCTAAGTAATACCTAATGGAAGACCTTGGAATCTGTTTTATTGTAAATGTTTTCATGAGCAGAGCAGTATTAACAATATTTATTTATTTGATACCAAACATGTATACATACCTCGTGTTAATCATATAAAATTAATACAGTGATTGCTAGGCATATCTAGAATGTCTTTTATTATTGTTACTTTAGCACAATTGCATCTGTACTCTTTAATTCCTATGATACTGCATGTAATGGTTTTCCTAAGATTTGTAGATTTTATTTTTTTATGTATGTTTATGTGTATGTATGATACTTTGTACATTTGAGACCAGGTGTTTGAGGATGTAATAATCCCAGAGATCCCTTTGAACTAGAGTTGCAGGTGGTTTTGATCTACTTCACATGAACTCTGAGAATTCACTTCTAGTCTTCTGAATAAGCAGCAAGTGCAGCTAACTCCTGAGCTACCTTACCGTCCCATGCTTCCAACTATTGAAGGACCTCAGTCCACTATCTTGGTGTGTCTTGAAGTTGTATCAGACGGTGTGAAGGTAGACATGCCTCACACTAGTCACCTAAACAGCTAAGGTGCTATGTTTCCATCCATTCCTCCGTGACACTGCATTAAAAATGCTGTGAGATGAGCCACACCTGGTAGTTTAACAGGATCCACACATTTCATTTCATTTTAAAGCAATAAATATAACTCTTCTACTCTCAAAACATATAATTTCATTACACTGTTAAATAACACATTACTACATTATATTTGCTTTTTGACCAACAATTTCTAATACAAAGGTCTGTCTTCATAATTCTTAGTACTAAACCAATCTGAGAAATGCACAACTTTTACAAAACTGTCAGCCAGGATTCTTGAATAACAGACACAAGATTGTTCAACACTATCAGAAATATTCTTCTGTGTTGTTTAAAACCAAATAGCATTACTTTCCACTAATTTATAACTTCATTATCTCCTTAATCATAATGGCAATATTCCTTAAATCTTCTATACTATAAACCTACTTTAACATATAATCTAAGAGATCTGATGACTTGTCAACATGCATGTATTTTCCTACAATATCTGTGTTTTAAATTACAATTATTTATATCTACTGGCATATGTGTACAATTTGTAATTTCAAACATATTCTGGTCTAGCTTTCCCATTGCTGTCTTCCTAGCATTTTTAGGGGTACAGAAACTCATTTGGAACTGATCGTTTTATCTTATTTATGTTTAGTCTCTATTCCTCACGTTTTTCTAACTCTCATGTCTACACTATCTGGTACTGATATAATCGCTCTGAATTTACTTTTAGTAAACTTTGGATAATATATCTTCTCATTTTAAGATATGCTTTTATACATACTTAAATTTTAGAAACATATATAAAGTTCAATTGTATGTATGTATTATAAATATACATATATTATTGGAATATATATGCAATGAACTTTTTATCTTTGTATAATTATTTCATTTAAATTTACTATAATATTTAAATGTATGATTTATAATTTTATAAAATTAATGTTTTATGAATTTATGTTTTATAATATAAATTTAAATTTTATTTTAACTTCCATTTATTATATATTTTATACTTATATTTTTATTTATTTTTTGTTTTTTTCATTTTTATCTTTTTCATTCATATATATGTATTATATGTATCATATTATATTATGGTATATACATATAATGTAGTACGTATATATTAAATATTCTCTCCTGTAGGTTACCTGAACATTGCTTTTCATTTTATTTATTGACATCTTTTGTTAAATACATCTCACCACATATTACTTTGTAGTCTCCTGGTATCAATATGCAATAAATGAAACCAAGCTGTAGATACCAAACTCAAGTACCATTACTCAATCTGTCTATAGTACCCTTAAGTACCATTTTTACCTACATGTAGAATTATAACAAATACTACTATAGCTTTTGCTTTAGTGATATTTGATTTATAAAACTCAAATGACGCAAGAAAATGCTGACTACTTATGATTTCCTCTACTTTCTTGATTTCTCACAATTCTATTTTTCTTATTTTTTTTATTGTTTTTAGATTTTTTGTTTGTTTGTTGATATGTGGGTATGTATGTTTGGGTTTTGGATTTTATTGATTAATAAAATTATTTGTTAATTAATATACAGCCTGATCTCAGCAATCCTCTGTCTTCTCCAAGTTCTACCTTCATACTCCTCTCCCAATTACCCCTTCTTTTTTGATCAGAGAAGGGGAGCTAACACCGTGGGACCAACCCACACTGGCACATCAAGTCATGGCAGGACTAAGTGCATCCTCTCTCACTGAGGACAGACAAGGGAGACCAGCTTCATAGGGATCCAAAGGCATGCAACACAGTCAGAGACTCTCCCACTCTCAGTCCCCACTCCCAGTCCCCACTCCCAGGCCCATTCCAATTGTTAGTTGTGAGTTTCTGAAAAAACTCACTTTAATTCGGTCTTGTTTCATTTTGAGAGGCAGGCTGGCTGAAATGGAATGTGCAAGAGGAAAATGAAAGCCTAGACAAAATTGTTTTTGATCAAGGCTCCAAGGTTTAATAACTGAACTCTGTTTAAATACATGGAAAGATCTTTAGCCCCTCCTTCTAAGTCTTTGGAGTTGCCGGTGGTGGTCCGATCATAGGCGGGTCCAAGGCATCATAGGCAGGTCCAAGGATAGAGGCGGGGGATGAGTGTCTGTTGACGTAGGTGGTCCAAGGATGCTGCATTCTGGGAGATCTGGGGATCCTCTTGGTAGGCTTGGCAGGAACAAGGAGCTGGGAGACACCAACAGTTAGGTAACCCCCCATGAAGAACAAGCTACACATCTGTTACATTTGTGTGGGAGGTCTAGGTCCAGCCCCTGCATGCTCTGGTTGGTTGTTCAGGTTCTGTGAGCCCCAGTGGGCCCAGTTTAGTTGGATCTGTAGGTTTTCTTGTGCTTTTCTTGACCCTGTCAGCTCCCTCAGTCCTTTCCACCCCACCCCCACATTCTTCTACAAGACTCCCAGAATTCTGCCCATGTTTTGGGTATGGGTCTATGCATCTGTTTGCATCAGATGCTGGATGAAGCATCTCATAAGACAGTTATGCCTGTCTCCTGTCTCCAAGTATAACAGAGTATCATTAATAGTGTCAGAGGCTGGCTCTCTCCCATGGAGTAGATCTCCAGTTGGGTCACTCATTCCATGACCATTTCCTCAATCTCAGATTCATTTGGATCCCTGCACTTATTGCTGGCAGGACAAATTTTTGGTAGAAGGTATTCTCTCAAATTCCATCCGATTTATCCAAGCCTTTTAACATTCAGGGCTGTTGGATTTTGTCAAAGGCTTTTCAGTATCTTATGAGATGACCACACATTTTTGTTTGTTTGATTTTTATTTGCTTGTTTTGTTGGGTTTTTGTTTTGTTTTGTTTTGTTTTCTTTTAGTTTGTTTATATGATGGATGACATTGATGGATTTTCATATGTTGAACCATCCCTTTGGCCATAAGATGAAACCTAGTTGGTGAATACCATAATAGTGGATGATATTTTTTATGTGTTCTTAGATTTGGATTTTTATTTTATTCAGTATCTTTGCATCAATGTTCATAAAGGAAATTGGTCTGAAATTCTCTTTCTTTGTTGAGTCTTGCTGTGGTTTAGATATAAGGGTGACTGTGGCCTGGTAGAATGAGTTTGGCAGTGTTCCTTCATTTTCTTTATTTCTTCCTTCCTTTCTTTTTTCCTCTTTGGCTTATTTATTGTTTGTGTTTTTAATAATTTGAGGAACATTGGTATAAGCTCTTCTTTGAAAGTCTAGTAGAATTATGTGCTGAATCATCCAGCACTCTTTTCTATTTCCATAGGGAAATAAATATTTTTGAATTGTTCGAATTGTTTACTTGTTCTTGATTTAACATCAGTAAATAGTATCGATCAAGAAAATTATCTTTTTTATTTAGATTTTCTAATACTGGGGAGTACAGACTTTGGAAATGAGACCCATTGATTCTTTGAATTTCTTCAGTGTCTTTTGTTATATGCCATGTTTGATTTCTTGTTTTGTTAATTTGGATATTTTCTTGCTTTTAGTTTAGTTAAAGGTTTGTCTATCTTGTTGATTATTTCAAAGAACCACCTCTTAGTTTTGGACTCTTTGTATTATTATCTTTGTTTCTAATTTATTGACTTTAGTCCCTAGTTTATTTCCTACAATCTACTTCTCTTGTGTGTATTTGCTTCTTTTTGTTCTAGAGCTTAGTTGTGCTTTTAAAATGCTGGTATGAGATCTCTCTGATTTCTTTATGAAGGCCCTAAGTGCTGTGAGCCTTTCTCATATATTTCCAGTATTCTAAGGTAGCCCTCATTTCCTCCTTAAAGTCCTCTATCGTCTTTATAAGATTGGAATTAAGGTCATCTTCTTGTGCTTTGGTGGGGTTTGTATATCTTGACTTGCTGGAGTAGAATATTTGGGCTCTGATTGTGCCATATTGTCCTGGCTCTTCTTAGTTATGTTCTTAGGCTGGCCTTTGGCCATCTCATTGTAACGGGTAGAACTGAATGTTTTTCAGTTCACCCAGGCCTCATCAAGGGAAGAAGCAGAGTTATATGCCTGAAGATGGTGCTCAAAGAACACCATGATGCCCAAATTTGTTGGCTGTGTTCCAGGTGAGCCTTAATATTCCTGGGGTCCCCCAGACCTCTCTGGAAAGTTGGCAGGCCCTTGGGCTTGACAAATGAGCTGGGAGGACAGTGTGTAGTTCACCTAAACTGGCTCTGCACCAGATTGAATCTCTGCAGTCAAGAGATTCGCAGAAGGGGTCTCACCTGAATGTTCCTGGGTCCCTGCATTCCTCCTTGGAAAGGAGGAATGAAGTTCTGGGGACAGTGTGAAGCTCACCTCTACTTGCTTTATATTTCAGGTATACTCATCCTGGGTAGACTGGCAGGGAGGGATCTGACTGGATGTTTCTGGGGTGTGGTATACCTGAATGTTCTTCTGGCTCAGGAGGCCTCTTCTAGAGGCAGGTAATGGAGCCCTAAAGACATTGTGCAGCTCAAATCTGGTGACTATGCCCCAGGTGAACCCAGCAGGCAGGTATGGGCAAGAAAGGGGTCTAACTTGAAGGTCTATGGAGTCCTGCAAGACTCCACGGATAGGAAGGCAGAACTGTACACTTGACAATAGAGCTGAGGTGACAGAGCACAGTTCCCTTCTCTTTGTGCCCCAGATGGACCCAAGAGGCTGAGGATTGACAGGAAGTGGTCTAACCTAGATGTTCCTTGGTTTCCCTGCAGGTCTCCTTGGGAGGGCAGGGGATGAAGCTCTGAAGATAGCATACAGCTCACCTTTGCTCCAGAATTCTAGTTTTCTGTTGAAAATGTTGCTTCAGCTATCTTTTAAAAAATTTCTAGCTTTCTCTCCTGTGAGAAGACTTTGATATTTTCATTCATTCATAAATAGTAATTTTCTGTATTAAGAGATCATGTTCACAATTTTGTTCATTGCAGTGAGAAAAAAAAAAATCATGTCCTTTCTTCAGCTTTCTTCACCAGTTTCTGATGAGAAGCTCGCTGACATGGGGATTGCTTCCTTTTAAATGTGTACTCTGTTGCTCTCACTGTTTACAAACCTCAGGCTCTTGCCCTTATTTTTCAATCTAGATTGTAATCTCTCTCCCTTTTCTCTGTATTCGATTATTTAATTTTGTTAAGATTTCATCTACGTCATTAAAAGAGCATCAAATAAAAATATAAGATCCCTTTTATTAATTGTTTCTAGAGATACTTAGCAACTTCTTTATATTCTACATAGGACCCCAATGGCAATAATGTTAAATTCTTCATATATTCTCAGAGATTTATTAGTCTCTGCCCATTATTTTTCATTCTATTGTATTTATTTTCATATTATGTTCAACTTTATAAATTCATAAATATTAATTTTCCACATTATAATTTTTTAATAAACTTTATAAATTTTCATATTATGTTTCATATTATTCTGGTTCACTGATTTTTTTCTCCCTGTCCATTTCTTTTCTTTTCTTTTCTTTTCTTTTCTTTTCTTTTCTTTTCTTTTTTAGATTATATTCTAAGTGTTTTACACTGGAGTTATATTTTGAAAGTTTCTCTGACTCTATCTCTGTCTCTCCATTTCTGTTTCTGTTTTTCTCTCTCACACACATATATTTATACATATATAAACACACATGCATACATATACATTCACACACATCTATATGCACACATACACATAGATATATACATATATACCTAATATACCTACACACACATGTGTGTATGTATGTATGTATGTATATATATATATATATATATATATATATATATATATATATATGAGTTGAGAAAGATGTTAGCCCAAATGTCAATACTACTAGCAGGTGGGAAGAGGTACACACACACACACACACACACACACACACACCTCTTCTCACCTTGTGAGTAGCATTGGCATTTGGAGTATCAGCTTTCTCAACTTGGAGTAAAAGATAAGAGACAAAAAGTTTCCTATGAAATTCATCCTTTTGTTTTTTGTTGAGGTTATCGTATTTAGTTTCCCTGTCTCTCTTGTTCTCTGTCTATACCCCTCTAACACATATCTTTATATATTCACTTGTGTTTATGTATTTGTGTTTGTATAGGAGGAGAAATAAGCAAAGATGAACTGACTACATTTTCCTTGAAAGTAACAGAATACAATGGAAGTGTTTATTTTAATAGTGGCAGGATAATGCTTTATATTGAATTTTAAAAGAATAAGATCAGACATGATTCTAGCAAACAATATATCAGAAAAATTTATTACTCATGAGATGATAAAAAGGACAATTTAAGGGAAAGGCACTAGAGAAATATTAACTCCACCCCCAACCTGCACACACAATGAGACTGGAGAATATACGACAAGTGTTGAGTTTAGTACTCCCTAGGCGAAGGATCAATCAATAGTTAATAATTCCCAGACCTATGCTTCTTAAGTGGGTGGTCAACAAGGACCAGACCATTTGGCAGACTCTGAGCCATAAAAGACACTTTCCAGTTGGAAAATTCTGCTCATAACATTGTAACACATCAATTAGAATACAGCTTTCCAGAGCCATTTTGTGAACATTGGTTTAGAAATTGTTTTGCCACTCAATGCTGTATGTGCCACTTCTCTTGGCAAAGCACAATACTTCTTGATGTACAAATCTTTATTAAAGTGACATTCATGCATTCAAAGGGCTTCCGAGATTCTCATATAAATCAAAGAAATTCAAAAGTAAAAAATGAAAATTAACCTGTCAACCATTTTTTCATTGTGATATCACACTGACATTTCCAGATTCTTCGGAAATGTTTAGTTTTTGTTGTTGTTTCTACAGAAAAATATTGACTACAAGTCCTAAGATTTTGTAGAAAACAGAATAGGCCCATTAAAATAATTAATTTCATGATTCATTTTAAATGCTTTATAGCATATGTTTTCACTCATTTTAATGATCTCATTTTGTAAGTTAGTGAGCTGATTATAAATAATTTTGTTTTGAACTCTGTCAATATTGATAATTCTGTCAAATATATAAAAATTTAGAACAGGAGTTTAAGCAATTTATTAATAGCTGTATAATATTGAGAACTAATTATATGGTTACCTTAGCTAAATTGAATATTGCAAAACACAGTATCAGAATGGCATTTGAACACACACACACACACACACACACACAATTACACATTATAGATGATCAATAAAGTATTTAGATTACAAAGAAAAAATATAATATGATTTTCCATCAATTGACAATTGACTTCAAAGTGTTGCCTGAAGCAATATAATTGTTTTGAAGTGTTGGCTTTCATAAGATGAAAGGTGGTGTGGCATTTGCTTGGATGCAGTTTCTGAGTTGAATTTGTGTTTGTAACATTTGAAGAGTACATCTAAGAAATTGTGACAAAATTCTAGTATAAATCAATGCTATAACATTGCAGGAATTGAAAAATATAGAAATAAGGATTTATCAAATATTTTCACCTAGATTTCTACTTTTTATATAGTCCTGGAATTTACATAGTATTCTTATTTTAAAACCAAGCATTTAGCATAGGTCACTTCCATTTCTATTAACCTTTAAAACATAAAATATTAGATATATTCTTAGAGGTTAAGAAGTAATTATGCAAATTATGTATAATTATGTGTCATTAAAAACAAGTATATTCTTAAGTTTTTGGCCATGAAATAATTACATTGACATTGAAACAATATGATGAAAATATTTTTGGATAATGTTACTACAGAGGAAATTTATTTCCATTGTTAAAAATAATTTATTGAGGCCTGGCATGGTGGCACATGCCATTGATCCCAGCATTTGGGAGGCAGAGACAGGTGATTTTCTGAGTTCAAGGCCAGCCTGGTCTACAGAGTGAGTTCCAGAACAGTCAGGGCTACACAGAGAAACCCTGTCTCAAAAAAAAATTACTGATTACATGCATAATTCGTTTTATTTCAAATATACAGTTTTTCAAATTCTTTTTATTGATCTGAACACTATTTTTGAAATGTCCAAAACTACTATGCATTTTAAAGAACTAATATTTTGGTCTAAGACCTTCGACAATTTTTTTTTTTTTGCAATACATCTATAAATACAATGGATTCTCTTAACTCTAAAATGGAGAGCTTAAAAGAATCCATGGAAGTTGCATTGCATTCTAGCTAACATATCTGTCACACATAAGAGCTAGTTAACTAATTTGCTGGCTTCTGGGTCATTTCTTCCTTAGAAACTATATATAATTCTTTGAATTCATACTCATAAAATCTGTTGATGAGATTCTACTACAGAGGAGTATTTCCTGACTCATAATATTTCAAAAAAAAAAAAAAACGTTTCTGGAAACTTTACTATATTAAATCTTATTAATATAGAGGTCTGGAGCAATCATTACTGAGTTGTCATCAGACTCTACAGAGTATAAATCCAAACAAATAACATCGAATGTAAGAAGCATTCTTTATTAAAACCACCTTTGTTTCAAGCTCCATTACCTCAATATGTGACTTTGGTGTGTTTCAGGAGCCCTTCCATCATGTCACTGTAGCTGGCCACTGCTAACTCGCATTCCATCAAAGCTGACACCAATAAGGATGGCGAACCTGAGAACCTACACCTCTCTCTTTATGATGACATTGGGTCAGCATGAACGACAAAGTCATAGCTTCATCACAGGGAATGGAAAACGAACAGTTGTATGATTCAGACAGTTAAATAGCATCAGGATATCTATGGTGTCTTTTGATTGATAGATCTTGCCCTTTCCTCATACACTTTTTTTCCCCCTTTCTAATCACCCTTTATCCTTCAGTATCAGATTACTGAAGATGAAATCACTTGGTAACTAAATGTCTAGCCTTTAAGCAAAGTCATTTAATCAAATGGACCTGAGATTTATATGTATTAGTGGTTAACTTTTTTAGCTTGCTTAGAATGCTGACATCTGATCCTTGCAAACTGCGCAAGTTTTTAAAATGTGTTTCCAAGGGAATGAAAAGCCTGAGCTCCTGAGCCCCACAGACTGTTAAACGTGATTTGCTACAGCTCATATTACTGCAAGGTGGAAACAATGTCAGCAGGAGCAAAATCAGCTTCTTATACAACTTATTGTACATCGAGACCCGTGAGCTAATGAAGTCCGTATTAATACATTGTCGCTGTGCATAATTGTCTCTAAATATGAGTTTCACATCTTAAATACTGCAGTCCTAACATACCCTGTCATGATAGAATCTAATTTCAGCAATGCTCAGTAAATTCCTAAACTAAACCATGAGTATATGTGAGTTTCCAAGAGTCTAATGAGCAGAAAAAGAATTCCCAGTACTATTTTATTTTAAAGCAAGGAAGACACCACCTGCTTCATTCAAATGAGAGGAAGGAAAAGTTCATCCTCTACCTTGTAGCCACTGACATACTCTCCCTGGTTCAGTTGATTCAGCATCTCTGAATTGGAGGATGGAATCAGCCAGCTGCCTTAAAAAAAGGAAGACATTTTGACACTTTCGTTAAATGTAGCTAATTGTTAGTTCTTTCAGTTCATTTTGTGACTTATTATCCCTTCCTCATCCCTTAAATGTATCAATGATTTGATAAAAATCTAAAAAAATTAACAAAAGAAACAAACAGATGAAGCAACTTTCATAGTTTTATACTGTTTCAGAATTCTCCTGGCAGAATGAAATGGGCTCTCAATCTTTGTGATACTGATCAATCAATGCTTTTGTGGCAGAGTCCACAGTTAATAGCTATCACAGTTGTCCCTTCATTTGGTCACTTCCTACAAAATCAGGAGCACTCTACTATCCCAACATTGTAATGCGTATGTATTTAAAAGTTCATTTTAAAGAAAGCAAGATGCCTCTGAGCTGACTGTTGCACAAACCAGCAGGACTTCACCCCAGTGGATTCAGGTCTCAGATCAAAACTAGAAAGGTAAAAGATGTCTTTTGACCAGTAGATTTCAGTTCCCATTCTCAGGCACTTTTAGCCAAGTGTGGCAGGAATGATTAAGATAGATTATCACAGTGTACCTCAAGGTTTCATCTTATTTCTTCTTTCATCCCATAGCATGATCTCCTGGTATCTGATTACTGTGGAAGATTTCAAGAGAACTGAAGTGGTTGGAGTTCAATCAGTGTGAGACAAGGTGCTACACACAAGCTGAGGGAGTGTGTGAGTCAGCTTTTGAAGCCCACCTGAAGAAAAAACTCTGCTCTTGAGAGACTGAGTTTCAACTCTGTTGTTTGCTCCTAATACACTATTGATCCTCTAAAGCTGAAATTATCATCCTGGTGTGCACAGGGAGTAGAAATGGCTACACCTTTCAAAAGTGGGGTTATATTAGAATGTAAATCATCATTTAAAGTCATTGACTCTGTGACTCTTCACACGAATGAATTTGCTTTAGAACAAGCCAATTGATTAATATGCTGAAGCTATAGTGAAAATGCAGTTGTTTCAAGAAATCCCCAACTCTGTCAAGAGTCAGGAAAAAAATCTTCAGTAACTCCACTGAGTCTCATTTCCTCCTCAATTTAATTTTACTATTTTTCTTGTGACTAATATCATTTTCCTTACCACATTAAAGTCACACTGAGTCCCAAGAAAACAAACCTGGGTAAATTATGACCCTACTGTTTTTCTAAGTTTTCAATGTTAGACCTTTCGACATATATCACTCTGATTTTCTTTGTTTTCATTCTGTAAGTTGCAGCCCTGTGTCTTACATTTGGTAGCTCATGCTTTTCCTTTTCTCCCTTATAAATATCTTTGAAATTATTTATTGCTGGCATTTTTCAGGGAACTCAGGCAAAAGCAATCTAGAAATTAGTAAAGAATTTATTTCAGACATAGTGCATTTATTAAATTATGAGTTCTTTGAAAAGAAGATCAAGCAATGACTACTGATCTGCATCATGTCACTCACTGAAGCATATTTCATTTTTAAGTTCAGTTTTAGATTTTTTTTATTTTTGTGTTTTGTCTGCATATATGTACGTGCACTACATACCCCTGATATGTGGGAACCCTGATAACCACAGAGGTCAGATGAGGACTTTAATACCCAGGAATTGGAATCATGTGTGGTTGTTAGCTGCAATATGGGTTCTGGGATGTAATTCTAGATGCCATTCAGGAACAAACGCTCTTACATTTTGAGACATTTCTCCAGCACCTTTTAAGTTTTAATTATACTTTAATTGTATATAACAATTGATTTCTTTATGATGGCTTCCTGAATGAATACATTGTAATTTGATCATCTAATACAGTACCTGATACTCAGGAGGTCTCCATTTTAAGTGCTAACCAAGTCACCCCAGCTTAGTTTTCATGGTCAAGTGAGATCAGAAATACACAAGATAGATAGTGATGCCATAGGTACTGTTAACATATATCTTTAGTAATTTATATACTGCAATGTATGAGTGTATTATGTATACAGTGAGCCACAATCAAAACTGAAACTTCAAAAAATTTATATCAAATTGAAATAATATCTCAACATACATTTCCTTTTTTTTTTTTCAGACCTACTCAGTGTTATGAATTGCTTAGATTTTAGAAAAGCATTCATTTGCCTTTTTTCTCCTTGGTTTTGTTCAAATTCCTCTATGGATGATATCCAAAGAAGCAATATTTGAATAATGACAAGATGCATGTCTGAATATTAAGCATTTCAATCAAATATTTCTTATGTCTCACACTTTCACTGTCTGTGTACATGTGAGTATACACAAAATCATAAGGTCTCAGTGAATAAAAGGGCCTGCTGTTTGAATGTCAGAATCTGTGCTCAGATCACCAGAACTCAAGTGTAAAGCCCCAGGTATGGTCATGCCTACCTGAGCCCCAGAGGGGTTGATGGATTCCCAGGTCTACTGAGAGTAACCGAAACTAAAGGAACTTCAAATCTGGTGAGACCAAGTCTCAAGGGAAGACACCAGAATGTGAAGTGGAGGGATCCCAATAGATGAGTTAGGGAAGGACTGAAGGAGCTGAGGCAGCCTTATCTGCATCAATGCGAAGGGAGGTCTTTGGTTCTGTGAAGGTTCGATGCCTCAGTGTAGAGGAATGCTAGAGTGGTGAGGCAGGAGTGGGCAGGTGGGGGAGCACCACATAGAAGCAGGTTAAGTAAGGGGGGATGGGATAGGGGATTTGCAGATGGGAAACTGGGAAAGGAGATAACATTTGAAATGTAGATAAATACAAATTTAAAAAGAGAGAAAAAAAGAAATAGAAAAAAAATTTTTTCCACTGGAGACTGGAGATATGGTTCAGCAGTTAAGAGTGATGTTCTTCCAAAGGACCTGGTTTTGATTCTTAACAGTCACATGATAGTTCATAATTGTCTGTAATTCCAGTTCTAGGGGCCTCCCTGGGCACCAGACACAAACATAATGGACAGACATACATTTCAGGAGAAGCACCTGAATGTATAAAATAATATATATATATATATATATGTGCATGTACCATAAAACACACACACACACACACACACACACACACACACACACACACATACACAGAGAGAGAGGGGGGAGGGAGAATTTTTTAAAGGAAAAAATATAAAAGTAACCAAATATTTAACATTGTCTGTCAACCTCATCTTTTAGTAATGGCAAATTAAGTCTTTTAGAAGGAATACATATAGCTTTCTTAATATAAATTTTAAATATGAGTTGAGAACAAGAGAAATAATCAGAAAAGTAGACCTATCCACAGTATGGGTTTCTCAAAAGAGAACTATCTTGATCTTTTGCATGGTTCATATGCAATCAACTTACCATGTAAAAAGTCATACAAATTCAGCATTCATTTTGAAAAAAAATATGAATTGACCTAACACTTTTAAGAAATAAGCAATTTATAATAAAATATAAATCATTAAATATAAAGGCTCCTATTTATAAACCTGGGGTTGTCATTTGTTAATTTTAGTGTTCTTGATGATTAACCTATTTTTATATTAAGATCCTGTTTATTATAGATATTTTTTGAATGAAGGCTTAAAATGTTATTTTCAATGATATAATGAAATTATCTCTATTTTATAAAAAAAGATGGGGAATTGTTTATATTGATTTTATGTGTATGATTATTTTACCTGGAATCATATCTGTACTTTCTGTGCATACATGTATCCTGAAATCCTAAGAGGAACTGGTCTTATGGATGGTCATGAGCTGCATGAACTGGGAATAAAGTCTGGGTCTTGTGAAGAGCAGGCACTGTTCTTTATTACTCAACCATCTCTCCAGTTTTATCCTCTCTAGTATTAGATGTAGAGTTTGCCCTCCTGTGGTATTTTAATCTGTACTTTTAAATTCAATTTCATATGTAGGAACTGATCTTAATTAAATTTTTTCATTGCTATTTTTCCTTTATATGTTTAAGAATTCATTTTGTTGATTTAAATCACTGATTTTATTATTGATATTTTCTTTCAGCCATTCTTTATACATAAGATGACTAGCAAATTATTCTTGTAATTTTCCTTTATTGAGAATATCTTAATCATGTAAGACATAGTACCACAAAGATGTCTTCTATGTCATTTTGTATAAAATATGTCATTCTGTATTAAAGCTTGTACTATTTGTGGAGTTCATGGTTCCTGGCAAAATAGCAGATTGCTGTCCCTTGAATTAACCGTAGGTAATGTGCAGTTTTTCTCTGCCTTCAGTGCTGTTTCCCTGTCCTGTCTTTCTCTCAAGTTTTCCCACCCTCTTACCATCCACCCTGAAGTGCAAGTGTGGTGATAGAGATCCAAACACACAGCCGTTTGCTGTATCTTAGGCATGCGTTCAGAATGATACTTTACTTCAGTTTTTAGAGATTTATTTATTGTTTCGGTGACATGAATTTATTAGGTTTTCTTTTTCCTATTTATTTTTCACTGGCTAATAAAATTGTTATTGTGGTGATTTCTTGCTGTAGTTTAATTTGCCATAGAACACTGGCATGGCCCAGGCAGATCTTCAGTTTGACATTGTCCCACCTCCAAATACTTGTGTGTTGCAGATTACAGGTGAGTTTTCCACATCTGATGAGTTGCTCTATTGGGTACATTTATAATTCTAATTATATTTGATTAAACTTACAATTGTTGTTGCTTTAACACTTTCAAACTGTTCACATCTGTTGTTAATGTCTTTCAGGAACTGCCCACTGTTCTTCAGCTGTTTGATTATTTGTTTCTTTCTTTCTTTCTTTCTTTCTTTTTCTTTTTCTTTCTTATAAAAACTACATGTTATCATTGTTAAATCTGGGAAAATCCAGTTATACTGCCCATTTTCCCCACAGATTTTGAAAATCTTTGAAAAATATTTCTAACATTTTGAGCCTACAATACATTATTTGATTCTTATAGTAATAGGTGATTTTTTTTTTTTTTGTACAGTGCTCAAAACACTTTGCATCATAGTTACCAGAACACTGCAACCTTCTTGCATTTCTCTTGTCCCCACACCTTAGGTTTATCATGGAGGCCCTAGGCTTCTCTGTTGGAGTGTGTTTTCACTTACAATATTATCAATGGCTCCATATAACCCCGCTGATTTTGCCCAGTTATGAGTTTTTTTGTTTTGTTTTTTTCTTGTGGGATCTTGGCTGTCCTTTGGTTGTGAGCCTTTTTATACAAAATACCTGTCAGTTTATCAAATTATAAATTATCCTGGAAGAGCCAAAATTCTGTACACAAACTTACTGCAGATTAAGCAGGAGCTGTTGCTTCAGATTAACCCTCTCTTTGCTCAGTTTAGCTGCACTTTGTGTATGGATTCCAGAGAGCACTCACCCTACCTGCTCCATGGAGCACTGCACTGGGTGAGCCCAAAGAACATGGGAAGCATCGCTCACCAGTGTTACATTAGGCCACTTATCTTTTTCTTGGTGTTTGAGAATTCTAGACTGTTGGGCATTGGGCTATACACAGACAGTCTGGTCTCCAGTTGAGCTGAGGTCAAAATCACAGAGTGGTGATAATTCACCTACAGGGCATAGTAGGCGCTCCCTCCTACTCCTCTGGCTCCTGTCGAAGTTACCGCCCCTCCCCCAGCCCCCACAGGAGAACCATGGCTTTTAGTCACATAGACTATGTCCCAAACTTCTGACCTTCAGGCTAGACTTCTCCCCAGTTACCTAGCAACAGAAAAGATAACAGCATACTATCAGAGGGGCTGCTTGACCCCACCTCGCTCTCTTACTCCCCTTATTCTCCTCTTTCCTCTCCTTGGCAATGTGTTCCAGAATGAATCCAGTTTCTCTGAAGCACCCACTGTTGGATTTTGATAGGTGAATTGTTAAAAACAGTTATATAAAACAAGATAAAACGATCACTTACCTACTTTGAAGACTTTTTTTCAGGGACTTTTTTTTCTTTTTTTAATTCATGGGCGTGTGTGTGTGTGTGTGTGTGTATGTATACCCACAATATTCTTAATACGTAGGCACACAGATTCAGATATACACTATTTACTATATTTATAAACTTAGAATTTAAGCATAATTTACATTTGTCAAATCTCATACATTTACATCTGAAAAGTCTTCCCATTTTTTCAAATTTATTTTTTCACAAATACTAATTTTTAATAATAAAACATTATTTTTATATTTTTAATTTGGGGTGATAAGATTTTAAAAATTGTAAATAAATAATATACTAATAAATGAATTTTTGCTCTTTTGAAAATATTACCACTATTACATTTGGGAACCTTTAAATATTTCTTTTGGGGTACTGGATACAAGGTTCATAAGTTAAGTTCACATTAATTTTACAGAAGACAAATTTTGGTTTTCAGCAACTGTAGAGAAATTCTCTTATGTGCTGTATGGATGCAGCACCTGCCAATTAAAGCTGGATTACCCTGAAACCTAGTCAGAACATAGAAGGTATAATACCTATTAGGGAGTAAAGATTTTGGAATTGTATAAAGGCAGGATGATTGGGTTCTAGATATAGATGAAGACAGTCATATGTGACTGAGGATCATGTAAACAGACACATGGTAGAATTTAGAATAACAGGGTTATTAAATTATAAACCAGTTGGAGAACATGCCTAGAATTATGGATTAGGTATTTGTAAATATAGTTGAGTCTCAGAGTCATTATTTCTAGTAATTTGGGGCAGGGAGGAAAAACACACTCTTACAAAAAACTTCCTACCACAGCAACTATAACAGACAAGTAACACCAGGTTTTGGCACCCTATTCCAGGCCTTACAGGCACTGTATACGAATGGAGACAGAAGGACAGACAGACAGACACATGCACACACACTTGGGCACTCACACAAATAAAAATAAAGTCTTAAAATTGTTCCATTCTTTTTCACATTTTAAAGGAATATTATTATGAGTGCTTTTAACTGAAAGATGATTATATGTCAATGAAGACATTGCCTATCTAAATAGAAAAATATGTGTAAATTTGCCACTCTTCAAGAACTATTTAGATAAAGACTGATATGTTAACAACTTACACATATCATTATAAATGAAGTACAATTTTATTAGGAAAGAGAGAGAGAGAGAGAGAGAGAGAGAGAGAGAGAGAGAGAGAGAGAGAGAGAGAGAGAGAGACTGTGTTTTTAACATATTCTCACTGTGTATCAATGCATGGAAATTGAAGTGATGATGAAACTGGCCTTGAATTCAGAGGCATCTGGCTGCTTCTGCCTCCCAGTGCCAGGATTGATCATGTGCATAACCACATCCAGATTAATCAGAACATTTAATGTTTTAGGGAAATTTAATTACTTTTCCACTAGATACGGGTTTGGGTAATATAAGTTAGATTTACAATTCAGACTGACCTCTCTGACACATTTGACTTATAGTCAGCTCCAAAGAAGAATCTTAGTGGAGAAAACGATCAGATTCCATTGTGACAGAAACAGCCAAAACTGGGGAAAAAAATTGCATCTACCTATATAACAGTTCTAGTTACTCAAATATTTGCTGAATCCACTCTGTTAATCCAATTTATTTGAGTTTAGGAGTACCTCTCAGGTCCCAAACTACAATTTTAGATTAAGGCACTAAAAGTTTACGGTGTTTGAAATCTCATGCTAAACATTGCAAATTTATTTATTTATTTACTTATTTATCTCAAAATCATTCTGAATCTGTTTTGCCACTTTCCACACTGATTAGGTCGCCACATTCCTTTATCACAGTGTCTTGTCTTGGTTCTTAATAAACTAGGATATTAGACATTTTTCCCAATTTTTTATTAGGTATTTTCTTCATTTAAATTTCAAGTGCTATCCCAAAAGTCC
>NC_034608.1:25759251-25767733 GCF_900095145.1 Mus pahari | reverse complement strand
TCTCTCTCTCTCTCTCTCTCTCTCTCTCTCTCTCTCACACACACACACACACACACACACACACACACACACTTTTAATTTACATTCCAGTTGTTGTAGCCCTCAATCTCTCATTCCATAGTTCCTTATCTCACTCCTCCTCCCCCTTGCCTCCTAGAGGCCTGTGGGGCATTGAGCTATGCACAGACAGACTCCTGTCCAGTTGAGCTGAGATGCTGAACCCCCGGTCCTGGTGGTCATAATTTACCTACATGGAACAGAAGGCATTCCCTCATGTTCCTGGAACTCCAGCTTCTTCCTAAGTTACCACCCCTGCAGCCCCCACAGTAGAAGCATGACTAGAAGTCATGTAGTCGATGTGTCAAGCTTCTGAACTTCAGGCTAAACTCCTCCTCAGTTACCAAGCAACAGAAAAGATAGCAGCTCACTTTCAAAGGGGTTCTTTAGCCCCTCCTTGCTCTCTCATTCCTTTGTTCTCTTACCTCTCACTTCTCTCACTCCTCTCCACTCTCTCTTCTCCTCTCTCCCTCTTACTCTCTATTCCCTCTCTCTCTCTCTCTCTCTCTCTCTCTCTCCCTTCTCTCTTTCTCCCTGCTTTTCTACAATATAGCTCTAAAACCATAGACAGCCTCTGCTCATCAAGATCTGCTGCGCTCACTGCTGCGTGGGAACCTCTCTTCCCTCTTCCCTCTCTCCCATAAACCTGGGACTACAGGGTGTGGCCTCAGGGTCCCCAGGTTGAGCTGTCCCTTGTCTAACCCCTGTTGAGTAGGTCAGAGGCTTGGATGCCCACCTGGGGCTGAGTGGAAAGCTTCTGGCAGCCTTCCCACATTTGCCTGTCCAGAGCATAGGTAGAACTCTGGTGGGATGTGGGTCCTCCCTCCCCGCTCTTTCCCCAGGCTCCCTTTTAGTTCCCACAGAGGCCTCCTCTCTGGGGCCTCAAGTATCCCCAAGATTAATCACATTTTCTCTCACTGAGGCCAGACCAGGAAAAACTCTGCTATATGTGCCAGGGGCCTCAGAAGTAACCATGTATACTCCTGTTTGGTGTCTCAGTCACTGGGAGTTTCTTTGGGGCCTGGGTTAGTTGAGATTGCTGGTCTTCAATGGGGTTACCCTCCCTTTCAGCTTCTCCATTTTTTCCCCTAATTCAACCCTAGGGGTCCTTGACCTCAGTGCAATGGTTGAGTTTAAGTGTCTGCCTCTGTCTCAGTTGATGGTAGGGCCTCTCAGAAGACAGTCATGCCTGAACCTCTGCCATGAGATGGATCCCAAGTTGGGTCGATCATTGGATTGCCTTTCCTTCAGTCTCTTCTCCATGTTTGTCCCTGCAGTTCTTTCAGACAGGAATAATTCTGGGACAGAAATTTTGACTGTAGGTTAGTAACCCCGTCTCTCCACTTGATGCCCAGTCTGGAAGTTGAACCTGAGTTCTCTCTCCCCAATGTTGGGCATTTTGTCTAAGGTCACCCACAATGAGTCCTGAGAGCAGCTAACCTCCTGAGTCTCTGGTACTTTCTAGAGGGTATTCCCACCTTCCAAATACCTCCCAAGCTGCGTACCTCTATTCATTCTTAGCCCTTTAGGCTTCTCTCCTGTCCCTACCCTCATATCTAATCCTGTTCCCCCTTTTCTCTCCTGCTCCCATCTTCTACCCAGGTTCCTCTGTCACTCTGCTTCCTGTGATTATTTCCTTCCCCCTTCTGAGTAGGATTGAAGCCTCATCGCTTAGACCTTTTTGCTTGTTAAACTTCTTATGATCTGTATGCTGTATCCTAGTTATTCTGTACTTTAGGGCTAATATCCACTTATCAATGAGTGCATACCATGCGTGTGCTTTGGGGTCTAAGTTACATCACTCAGGATGATATTTTCTAGTTCCATCCATTTGCCTGAAAAATTCAAGATATCCTTGTTTTAGATGGTGAAATAGTATTCCCTAGTATAAACAAAGCACATTTTCTCTATCCATTCTTTGGTTGAGGAACATCTTGATGGTTTCCAGCTTCTGGCCATTACAAATAAGGCTGTGTACATGGTGGAGAACATGTCCTTGTGGTTTGGTATATGCCCAAAAGGTTTAGCTGGGTCTTCAGATAGAACTATTTCCAGTGTTCTGAGGAATCCAGAGTGGTTCTACCAGTTTGCAATTCCACCAATGGAGGAGTGTTCCTCTTTCTCCACAACTTCACCAGCATGTGTTGCCAATTGAAGTTTTGATCTTAGCCATTCTAATTGGTGTGAAGTGGAACCACAAGGCAATTTTGATTTGCATTTCAATGGTGACTAAGGACTTTGAATAGTTCTTTAAGTGCTTCTTGGGTCATTTGAGATTCTTCTGTTGTGAATTCTGTTTAGCTCTGTATTACATTTTTCAAGTGGGTTATTTGATGTTTTTTGGAGTCTAACTTCTTGAGTTCTTTATGTATGTTGGATATTAGCCCTCTGTAGGATCTAGAGTTAGTAAACATCTTGTTCCATTTTCTAGGTTGCTTATTTGTCCTATTGAAGCTGTTTTTTGCTTTACGGAAGCATTTCTGTTTCATGAAGTCCCATTTACCAATTATTGATCTTAGACTCTGAAACACTGGTGTTCTGTTCAGGAAATTTCCCCTTGTGTCATTGAGTGTGAGGCTCTTTTCCATTTCTATTCTATTAGACTTCTCAACAGAGATCCTAAAAGCAAGAGATCCCAGACAGATGTCATCCAGACCCTAAGAAAATATAAATGCTAGGCCAGGACACTATAGTCAGCAAAACTCTCAATCATCATGGATGAACCAACCAAGATATTCCATGTTAAAACCAAATTTAAACAATATCTTTCTACTAATTCAGCCCTACAGAGCATACTGGAACAAAATCTCCAATACAAGGAGGGTAACTACAAACAAGACAACATAAGAAACTAAACATTTAAAGAAAAAAAAAAAAAAACAAGAAGAGAATCATACTTATATAACACTACCTCCTGCAACAAAAATAATAGGAACTAGCAATCATCTATCTTTAATATCTCTCAACATCAATGGACTCAATTTCCCAATAAAAGACAGAGGCTAACCAACTATATGTATAAACAGGATCCAGCATTTTGCTGCACACGAGATATATACTTCAGTGACAAAACCAGACACTACCTCAGAGCAAAAGGTTTAAAAAAAGTTTTCCAAGCAAATGTTCCCAAGAAACAAGCTATAGTTGGCATTCTAATGTCCAATAAAATAGACTTTTAATCGAAGTAAACAAAAGAGATGGGAAGGACCCTCCATATTCATCAAAGGAAAAATTCACCAAGAGGAAGCCTAAATTCTGAACATCTATGCCCTAAATGCAAGGACAACCACATTCATAAAAGAAACTTTATTAAAATGCACATTGAACCTCATACAATAAAAATGGAAGACATCAAAATCCCACTCTCACCAATGGGCAGGTCATTGAAACAGAAACTCAACAGAGACACAGTGAAACTAAGAGAAATTATGAACCAAATAATTTAATAGATATCTACAGAACATTTTACCTCAAAACAAGGGAATATATCATTTTTCTCAGCACCTCATGAAACCTCATTCAAAACTGATGATATATTCAGGCATTAAACAAGACTCAACAAATACAAAAAGATTGGAATAATCCCATGAATTCTTTCAAATCACCACAGACCAAGGATTGATTCCAGTAACATGAAAAACAACAGAAAGTCCACATATTCATGGAAACTGAACATTTCTCTACTCAATGATAACTTGGTCAGGGAAGAAATAAAGAAAGAATTCAAAGACTTTATAGTGAAAATGAAAATGAAGGCATACCATACCCAAACCTATAAGACACTATGAAAGCAGTATTAAGAGGAAAATTCATAGCACTATGTGTCTTCATAAAGAAATTGGAGAGATACCGTACAAACAACTTAACATCACACCTGAAAGCTCTCAAACAGAAAGAAGCAAACACACCCAAGAGGAGTAGAAGGCAGGAAACAGTCAAACTCAGGGCTGAAATCAACCACTTAGAAACAAAGAGATCAATATAATGAATCAACAAAACCAAGAGCTGGTTCTTTGAGGAAATCAAGAAGATAAACAATTAGCCAAACTAACTAATAGGTACAGAGACAGAGACAATACTCAAATTAACAAAATCAGAAATGAAAAGAGAAAGACAACAACAGATACTGAAGAAATTCAAAAGACCACCAGATCCTACTATGAAAGCCTATACTCTACAAAACTGGAAAATTTAATTGAAATGGATGACTTTCTAGACAGATCCTATGTACTAAATTTAAATCAAGATCAAATAAAATATCTTAACAGTCCCATATCCCCTACAGAAATAGAAATAGTCATCCAAATCCCCCCCAAAAAAGGCCAGAGCAGAATTCTACCAGACCTTCAATGAAGTTTGATTTTGCTACTTTTATGTTTACTGTAAGTCTCTGTGTGTATGTATGCATGTATGTATATATGTATGTATGTATGTATATGTTACTAGTTTTTGTTGTTTTTTACCTATGATAAAAGCTGAATAATACAGAAATAATTCTACATGGAATTAAAGAAGAGTATAAACAAAGAATCCAAATTCTGGGTATAGGGTGGAGCTTTCAGGGCATTTACAAGACCCCTGTCATGTTTTAGGAAAGATGGAGATATTCATGATCTTAGCTGAAAGACTTGGTCATAGTTTTATGTACTCTAAATCAAATTGAGCAGCATTTACTCATAATTTGAATATAAGTTTCATAGGAAAGAGCAGCCAAAGCTGACTGAGTATCTCTTCCAGGAGTATCAATACAAAGTTATTGGTTGAGGTAGAAAACCTTTCAGAGAATCATGTTAAGGAATATAAGCTGTCCCTGTGTTCAACTTTTGCACTTCAAGTGTGTCATCAAATCTCATCCACAGGGAACCCTGGCTTCTTGGTGTATTTTCTCAAAGTCCTATTTCTCAAAGGGAAGTTGGCTATGCTTCACCAACAGACATGTCTACTGTGTATATGGAGCCAAAAGCCTAGTTCATAGGAAGGACACAGACTAGAAATGAGGGCATGCAATTCTATATAACTAGCATTGTGTGTAGAGGCAGATTGCTATGAGAGAGAATGGCCAGAGAAAAATACATCCTGTATCAAACTATAAGGTAGAATATCAACAGGGAGTTTTTTTTTTTTTTTCTCTTTTATTTTCTGTCACTATCCTTGAACCAAACATTTATGTCTGATATGTCTTCTTATTCCCATCCTGGTAGACCAATAGTGCCACTAAATCCATGTGACCTCTTTGAGGTGACGATAGACTTTCAGTCAGGTGATTTCTGAACTCTGTTGCAGCAGGACTGCTGTTTACACACACACAGGCTCTCCACTGCAACATTTATATCTTTATCTGCAAATATACCAGAAAAAATTGTGTGACATATTGCAACACAAGGCAGTATTCCCCACATGAAAGGAAGAAAACTTGGACCTACTGGAATGCATTTGCTGTGACTAAGGTATGTGCTTTCTGGTAAAAATTAAATATGATTCATTATTGCATATAGTTCAATTCTGATTGATAATGGACACAATTTCCAGCTCTTTTCCATTATTAATCAGGATAGAATTTGGAATGTTAAGGCCCATTTGGCTGGCCCCCAAATTCAAGAATATTAACCATATTTATTATGCCCCACACTATACAACATTTAAAAACTGACAGTGATTAACTACAGCACATGAATCCTATTGAGGAAGGGACAGCTCAAAGGAGCTGTAGTTTATTGCTCTACATGTTACTTTAGCAATCCATGGCTGATTCCATCCCTACATTTTGTGTTAAGAAATAAATGTTGATCATCTTTCCTCAAATGACAGTGCTGGACATGTGCCTGCTATAATGTGGCTGGCTGGACTGACTGTCCTGTTTCAACTGGCTTGTAATACCATTCCTGACTTCTGCATCGTATTATACAAAATCTGCTCGTAGCTAGACTTCAGAATGTAGCTATTTATCTCTTTACGTATATAATATTACTAACAGTGGGTTCAAAAGAGATAAATTTTATTCACAGATCTGAAACTCTTGAATCTTCTTAGGTGTGCACAGTGACACAGATGAGCTGTTAAGCAAAATCACTGGTAGAAAATCTAAGTTGAGTATGGAGACACATGAAAGTCTAAAAGTCATCTTAAAAACTGAAGAGCTAAAGAAAGAAAATGTATCTTTGGCAGTTTTTTACTTGCACTTTCTAAAGTGTTCTGTTAGTAAAATGCTGTACATGATGCAAAATAAAACTTAACAAGTTGGTTTTGGCACACGTTGCTGAGTAATGTTAAGCTGTCCATTGAATAGCACTCTCTGTTACACCATTCCCGATTGCTGGGCCAGCCTTTGGCTTTAGAAAGGCTGTAACAGTCTATTGCTTCAGTTGGAGCCAGAGCTTGGCAAGAGTTTTCAGGAAAGGTCCAAAGAGTAAATATTTATGACTTGGTGGGCCATGGACTCTGTCATTGGCTTCCTAATAGCAGGAGCAGACTAAAGCATAAACCAAACGCTTTGGCGGTATTCCATTGAAACTTGCACTGTAGATGTGGGTAGATCCCAGACTTGGCCTAAAGGATTCAAAATGCTAGCCTTGACCTAAACCTTAGATGTATCCACTACATTGTCAGCTCAATTCATTTGCTGAGTACCCTGTGGCTCAGCCTCTGGAAAGGAGAAAATTTCAAAATAAATCAGATTTAACCTTCCTCCATGGCATTATTTTAAAAAGAAAAAAGTCTTTCCAATTAAAATTGTCTTTAAAATGTCAAGTGTTATGCATTCCCAGGCTTGCTTCCACAAAAATTGTGGGATGCCTTAAACATAAGCTCTGCTTTGGCACTTCTATGTGTATCCCTGAAGCCAAACAGGAAGAAGCTATATTTACTGACTAGGTAGGCTATATAAATTGTATGTGTCATATATTATGTCATATTCCCATAGTCAAATAACTTGTTATAAGCTGTTCTGTACACATGCGTATATACATATATCTAATTATAGAGTTATTTATACAACTTTTTTTTAGTAACAGAATAAAGATAATTTGCTTAGCTCAGTTTTTTTTTTTGGGTATATGTATGGAGAGGGAGTGGGGAAACTGGGAGTTCTTATGTTGAAAACATATATGTACAAAGACATGCATATCAAACACCGGAACTGAATACTGGGAAATTTTTCAAATTAAAGAAATGGTTCATCAATCTAAACATACTTTGTTCCGTGGTCATTTGTTCAAATGTGCACATATACTTTTAAGGAATTTTGTAGCCTTGGAAAATTATGCACACTTTCTGGAACACAGGGTTTTCCATGATTATTAAATGTACTGGGGTGTCAAAAAACATATTCTTCTATAAAATCTGAGTAAAGTAGTAAAACATAAAGTCTAATATACATACATACATTTGAAACAACTGGATCAAAATCTCTGAGTGTGACTCTGTTCAATATATGAACAAAGTATTATTATTAGCTAACCTTTATGATGGTTCCAGTAGAATCTCCTATTCTAGATTCAGGAAATTAATACACATGTGAACAATGTGGTTTTTTATTGGTTATTTTATTCATTTACATTTCAAATGTTATCTTCCTTCCTGGTTTCCCCTCTGTAAAGCCCCCATCCCATCCTCCCTTCCCTTTCTTCTATGAGGGTGTATACCCACCCACCTAACAACTCCCCAACTTACCTTCCTAGCATTCCCTACACTTGGGCATCAATCCTCCACACGACCAAAGGCCGCCCCTCCCATTGATGCCAAATAAGACAATCAATCCTATGCTACAAATGCAGCTGGAGCCATGGGTCCCTCCATGTGTACACTTTGGTTGGTGGTTTAGTCCCTGGGAGCTCTGGGGAATCTGGTTGAGGTTACAAATCCCTTCAGTTACTTCAGTCCTTCCCCTAACTCCTCCTTTGGTGTTCATATGCTCAGTCCGATGGTTACCTGCAAACTTTTCCACCTGTATTGATTAGGCTCTGCCAGAGCCTCTCAGTGAACAGCTATACCAGGCTCCTGTCAGCAATAGTGCCTGGGTTTGGTGCCTACAGACGGGATGGATGTGTAGTGAGGCAGTCTCTGGATAGCCTTTCTTTCAGTCTCTGATCCACTCTTTGTCCCTGCATTTCCTTTAGACAGGAACAGTTCTGGGTTAATAATATTGAGATGTGTGGGTGGTCACATCCCTCAACCGAGGGCTGTGTCTAAACAGGTATCTCCCTTTGATGGGTATTTCAGGAACATGAATGGAGGTATGTAGCAGTAGGGGGTGGGGAACCCAGGGTAGCCACAAGAAAGTCTCATGCCAGGGAAGCAAGAGGTTCCCAGGACACAAGGGGAATGACAGCAGAACAATGCATTTATTTATAGCTTAGGGTAGAAAGCTTTCTCTCTCTCTCTCTCTCTCTCTCTCTCTCTCTCTCTCTCTCTCTCTCTCTCTCTCTCT
>NC_034608.1:25747251-25759194 GCF_900095145.1 Mus pahari | reverse complement strand
AGAGAGAGAGAGAGAGAGAGAGAGAGAGAGAGAGAGAGAAGAGAGAGAGAAAAGAGAGAGCAAGTGAATCTTCAGTGGAGATTTTTAAATGATCTAATGATCTGTTTTGTGTTACTAATGATTCACACATAACAATTTATAACAGCCTGAATGGAAAATTCTTGACATGACTGTATTGAACCAGGAACATCTCAGATCCTTTGCTATACTCCCAACACAAAGGTTTTGAAGAAAATATACATTAGTGTGTCTACATATGCTTTTTATATTTTTTAATTATTTATATATCTAATAATATTGCATATAATAATTTTATGTTAATTTTAAAAGCACATCTTTTGAACTAAAACTATGATTGTTGGTTCGTGCCAATTCCCTTTAGAAACCAAATTTTAAAATTGAGTGAATCCTTAATTTCACTGAATTGTGCATGCTTATAAAAATCAATGGTATTTTAGTGTGAAACGTTACATATTTGATGCTTCACTTAAGAATTCTTAGAAGTCTGCTAAAATGTGTTTGACTAATTTAGCACAGTAAACTGTGCACTGTACTTTTCTTATATACCCAGTACCTATTATGACTCTTTTTGTGCAGATAATTCTAATATAAACTGTTCTTGAAAGATTAGGAGCAATGTTATAAATATAGAATACACTAGAAATCTCAGAACTTTCTTTGCATATCTTCAAGCTGCTATGGCTAGTCTGTTAACTTCCAGATGCATTGTTTGAGAGCCACGCAGTATAGGAAGACCCTAAGGGGTAAGGTGTGTGAGGTAATAACTCAAGGGTTGTGCTTTCCATTGTCAGTGCGCAATGAAACTTCAGAGCCACCAAAGTTCTTCTAAGACGTTTTTGGAAATTTCTGAGATTTTTAGTGTATTCTGTATTTATAACATGCTAGATTCTTTCCATATATTACTAATTCCCCATTCTTTTTCTGTTGCCCATGAATTATTCCTGGATTCACTCTCCATAGGTTTATACCTGTAACAAGAGTAAACTTTCATTCCCGATGGAGGGTTTATCACTAAACTCACCCTCCTTGGTTAGGAAAAGAGCAATAAAAAGACAGGAAAAAAAGGAGGAATAAGGATGAATCGGAAATGTGGGAGTTTCCTTCTGTTCTTTTCAATGTCTGCAGGAGCTCAGTGGTGCCTAGCTTCCTTTTGGGTCTGAGTCAAGGAGACTCCCCTAGAAGGCAGGTGCACCTGCTGCCCCTTGATATTTGAGTTCATTTGAGAAGAACACTCCCTAGGAAATTTACTTGAGTGAAAACTAATGAATCCGACATTTTGGTGGCAGGTGAATTTCCCCTATCCTTATTATAAAGGGAGAATAATAGATCCCTGAAGTAGATAGTTTGTCTGTAAGAAAGGATCAATCAGCTTGAGAGAAAGTTCTGAGAAAATTATGTTTTTAGTAGGGAATTTTAGAAAGAGTGATCAGAGAATTGAAAGGTGTCATGGGTTGTAAATGGTTGTTGCCAAAGCAGTCGTTACTGTGGGATCTGAAGAAGGTTAGAACTATGAGCACTCCTGAGCATGATATAGGAAACATGTAACATTTATAAGCATAAGAAGTAGATATATAAAAGATTACAAATTTAACAATGCTTATTTGTGACTTATTTAAATCAGGATATACATTTGAATGTATGCATATATAAGTGCATATAAATAATATAAACATGTTATTTTATCTGTGCATAGAATATTTGTGACTCTTGAATGACTAGCAGTTCTACATCATACTTATTGCTGAAAGTGTCAAAGCAGCGAAATGCTGTTATATTTTTGACTCTTGATATTTAAACTTAGGCTTTAGTTCTGAATGAATAACAATTCAAATAGCCTGCAACTTTCCTCATATAAAAGTGTGTTTCACGGTATTGATTAAGCTGTGCCTTAATGCTTTCTTCTCCATGTAATATGTGAGGACGCATATTGATTAAGTCCAGAGATGGTTTATTGCAACTGCCTTTTTAATGGTCTATAGCATGAGGTCAATGTTCATTTAATCGATTTCTGATTCATTTATGATTGGAAAATCGGTTAATTATTTCATTCAGTTTGAAAGGTAGACTCATCATGAAGAAATTTAGCTGAATTGAACTTTGGCTATAAATTTGAAGGGCATCCCATGGCATAATTAAGTAAATACATAAATTTTATTTTATAAGGTGAGTATTGCCCTGTAGGGATAGACCAGATTCTTGGTTTATATCCAGACTACAGAAATTTTGGCACAGCCTTTCAGAATAAATCCTACTACTTGTGAGAAGTGTAATTATATCTTTAATATGGACCTATGATGATGCAATTTAAATTTCTTAGGGAATATGCTTAATTAATTGTTAAATAAATATGAGAAATCTATTCCCACCCACTCAATGTAGCATTAATAACAATTAACAGTGTTTCTATACAATGACTGGGTTAATTAACTTAATTGTTATCTAACAAAATGTATATAGTTTGAGGTTGTATTGAGCAAAATTAACATTTTCAGTATGTAAGACTTTTTGAACTATAGAAATGACCAGCACATTTTACACACACACACACACACACACACACACACACACACACACACACACACACACACTTCAGCTATAAAATCTGACCAATGCCTGACCTGCTTATAAACAGAATTATAGAATTACTCTCTACGATTCTGGACTTAGAAAAGTAGAAGTCTACTTTGCTCTTTCTGTTTCTGCTGAATTAACCCTAACTAGCTAAAAAACCTCCACATTGTTCTCACATATGAAATGTATTAATATACTTTACAGAGAACTGGAAAGTCGATTGGTATATGATTTAAATTAATCACAAATACTTGTTAAGGAGAAATAGGACAGTGATTTCCACAGCATGGTTCTGCAGATATAAGAACAAATAGACAGACATCTGTGGGTGATACCTGCTTCATTGTGTCACTAAAACATTCCAGGATTATGATGTATGCAGTGCTTTGCAAGGCTGAACAGAGAGTAATCTATAATCTAGTGAAGGGTAATCTGAAGCAGGGCAATCTACAAAAACAGACATGAAAACACAGGCTAGTTTTTCTCTCCTTTCCTTTTTCTTGTTTGTCAACATGTGAGGCCCTGAGAATGCATCAACTCTTGAATACAATCACTTTGTCTAAAACAGAGTTCTTAGACTGGAGAGACTGCTCAGCGGTTACAAGTTCTTGCCAGAGCAATTAGACAACAAAAAAGATCAAAGGGATACAAATTGGAAAGGAGGAATTCAAGTTATCACTAATTGCAGATGATATGATAGTATACATAAGCAACCCCAAAAATTCTATCAGAGAGCTCCTACAACTGATAAACAACTTGATCAAACTGGCTGGATATAAAAGTAACTGAAACAAATCAGTAGCCTTCCTCTCCTCAAAGGATTAAAAAGGATGAGAAAGAAGTTAGTGAAGCAACATACTTCACAATACTCACAAATAATATAAAATGTCTTGGTGTAACTCTAACCAAGCAAGTGAAAGATCTGTATGACAATAACTTCAAGTTTCTGAAGAAAGAAGTTGAAGAAGAATTTAGAAGATGGAAAGAACTCCCATGCTCATGGATTGGCAGAATTTGTATAGTAAAAATGACCATCTTACCAAAAGCAATTGACAGATTTAATGCAATCCCCACCAAAATTCCAAGTCAATTTCTCATAGAGTTAGAAAGAACAATTCTCAAATTCAGTTGGAATAACAAAACAAACAAACAAACACAAAACAAACAAACAAAAACAAGGATAGTGAAAACTATTCTCAACAATAAAAACCTTCTAGGGGAATCACTATCTCTGATGTCAAGCAATACTATAGAGCAATAGTAATAAAAAACTGCATGGTATTAATACAGAGACAGGCAAGTAAATCAATGGAATAGAAGACCCAGAAATGAACTCACATACCTATGGTCACTTGATCTTTGAGAAAGATGTTAAAAACGATTCAGCCGAAAAATGACAGCATTTTCAACAAATGGTGCTGGTTCAACTGCCAGTCTGTATGTAGAAGGCAAATTGATCCATACCTATCTCCTTGCACAAAGCTCAAATCCAAGTGGATCAAGGACCTCAAGATAAAACCCGATACACTCAATGTAATAGAAGAGAAAGTAGGGAAGAGCCTTGAGTACTTGAGCACAGGGGAAAACTTCCTGAACAGAACAGCAATGGCTTATGCTTTAAGAACAACAATCGACAAATGGGACCTCATAAAATTGAAAAAATTCCATAAAGCAAGGGACACTATCAATAGGACAAAATGGCAATCCAAAGATTGGAAAAGGATATTTACCAACTCTACATCTGATAGAGTGTTAATATACAAAATATACACAGAACACAAGAAGGCACATTCCAGAGAACCAAATAAACCTATTAATTGTGGAGTACAAAGCTAAATAGAGAAATCTCAACTGAGGAATCTTGAATGGCTGGGAAACACTTAACGAAATGTTCAACATCCATAGTCATCAGGGAAATGCAAATCAAACCAACCAACCCTGAGATTCCACCTCACATCAGTCAGAATGGCTAAGATAAAAAATGCAGATCACAATAGATGTTGGGGAGGATGTGGAGAAAGAAGAACACTCCTCCATTGCTGGAAGTACTGCAAGTTACTAAAACATCTTTGGAAATCAGTCTGGTGGCTCCTGAAAATTGGAAACAGTTCTACCTGAAGACTCAGCTATACCACTCCTGGTCATATACTCAAAAGATTCTCTATCATATAACAAGAATACATGCTCCAATATGTTCATAGCAGCCTTATTTATAATAGGCAGAACCTGGAAACAATGCAGATTTCCCCCAAAAGAAAAATGGATACAGAAAATGTGGTACATATACTCAATGGAGTACTATAAAAAGATTAAAAACAAAGACTTCATGAAGCTCTCAGGCAAATGGATGGAACTGGAAAATATCATCCTGAGTGAGATAACCCAGATACAAAAGAACACACATGGTATGTACTCACTAATAAGTGTATACTAACCCAAAAGTTCAAAATACCTATGATGTATCCTACAAACCATACAGAGCATAGATGGAAGGAAGACAGGGGTGGGCGTATGTTTCAGTCCTGCATTGAACCTGGGACAGGATGATTGTGGGGGATGGAAGGAGAGAGGGACAAAGGAGGGAGAAAGGAAGAGGAAATTAGAGTCAGGAAATCAATTAAAAAGAGGTAGAAAAGGGGATGAGAAATTGGGGATAGCCACTGGGGGGTTTCAGACACCAGAGAAACATGAGGCTCCCAGGAACCAATGGGATTGACTTTAGCCATAATGTGCATTGATGGGGGGAGATAGAACCTGTGGAGACCACCTCACCTCCAGTAGATAGACATGGCACCTGGTGGAGGGATGGGGCCACACACCCATATCAAAGATTTTGAGTTGATATTTTTCCCCCCAGAAATGTTTTGTCCAAAGGAAGAACAGGAACAAAAAAATGGAACAGAGACTGAAGGAAGAGCCAACCAGGGAATGGCCCCACCTCGGGATACATCATGTCTGCAGACACTAAACCCATCACTGTTGCCTTGGTCAGAGGTGATTGTGGACAGAAACCAAGTGTGGCAGTTCCTGGGGAAGTCTGGCAAGCAACTGACCAATGCAGATGTGTATGCTTGGAGCCAACCATCAGGCTGAACCCAGGGAACTTGGTAAGGGAGCTGGCAGAAGGACTGGAGGAGTAGAGGGGATTATAACACCATTGGAAGAACAACAGGCTGGCCTGACCTCCCAGTTCTCCCAGAGACTAGACCACCAACCAAGGAGTTTACCTGGAGGGATCTAGGACTCCAGATATATATGTATCAGAGGATGACCTTGCCCAACAACAGGAGGGAGGCCTTTGGTCTCAGGAAGATTTGATGTACCAGAGTGGGGGTGTGCTGGACCAGTGGGGCAGGAGAATGTGGATGTGTGCAGGAGAACTCTCATGTAGGCAAACAGGAGGGGGAAGGCAGATATAGGATGGGGAAGTGGCAGAGGGGTAACCAGGAAAATGTGTGATATCATTATACAGGATGTTGGTGGAGGGCATAACCGGGAAGTGAGATCATTTGAAATGTAAATTACTGGAATGATTAATAATAATAAAAGAAAAAAAAAACAACCAAATTCAATTCTTGGCCCACATGGTGCTTCACAACATTCTTAGTTCTAAATGTGTGGTATCTGATGTACTTTTCTGACATCTACATGTACTAGGCACTAAAGGGAATCACTCATAGACATGAAATGAATCAAATTTTCAACACGTTAAGCAGAAATTATATATTCTTTCATATATCCTGCATGGGATTTGTTTTTCAAATCATTTCAGGTGATGTTGTTTATGATGGTCTTTGCTTTAAAACTGCAGCCACAGAGAGTGAGTAACTTTTTACAACGTGACAGAGCAATGACACTTCTGTATTTTATTTTTAGCATTATTGTTTTGGAGGAATATAACTTTTAGGTAAGCTCTGGAGTATTATTTTGTCAAACAGTGCACAACACTGTTTGTACTAGGGTTTTTTTAAGGGTATTCAGGCAATCACATTTGTTATGAATTATAGAGGAATAAGATGATGATTGACAACACTAGGGAAGCAGCAAATGTCTACAAACATTTTCCTGACAATTAATGTGAAAAAAGTATAATTCATTTGTAGTACATGGACAAATGGCATGAAATTGTGTATCTATAAATAAATGCATTCCATATATATATATATATATATATATATATATATATATATATATATATATATATAAATTACATAGTCTGATACTATGTTTTTATTTACTTTTATTACACCAAAGAAAATATTTTATTTAGGTAAACTAAAAACAAAACAATCCTCATGCTTTTGTAGGCTGGAATTCTTTCTTTGAGTTCTAAGAAGAAATTATTTTAGTTTCCCTTCTGTGAGTGAATCTAGTTTGCCTGAGTGCATACATAGAGATGTCTCGGTGCTGAGTGATCACTGTTCCAACAAGATACAGAATTTCAACTTAGGTAGCACATAAATACCCACAGCTCCAGTTGCCAGGTATTTTAAGTCCCATTCTGTCCATGGACAAACGCTTATAAGCAAATTTGTCTGCAGTTTTTCATAGTGTTTATAATGATTCTTTGAGAACACTCAAGTGCATTCTCACACTTTCAGCTATTTTATTAGTAGATTGATAAGCTTTGGACTCTCATGAATTCTAAGTACTCCCAGTCATAAATTTGTAAACATTATCTGTAGATTATATCTAAATATAGGAACAGGGCTGAGATATTAATTATGCTCATAAAATGTAACAATGTAGTTGTAGTAATGATACTTTGAAACAAAGTATCTTATTTATGTTCTTATTTAAAAATAAGTTGTTATTAATATATTCTAATAAACATGAAGTTTTTCCTTATTTATTAAATTAAGTTATTGAAATTAAGTACTTAGAATAAACTTAGTATTTTTCTCTGTTATGTGATCAAATCATCTAGCAAGATTAAATACAGCTCCAATTCAGAACATTTTGTTCAGGAGGAATTACATGGTATCTTTGTAATGGTTTATTCATATATTGATGCACTGATGCACACATAAATGTGTTTCTAGTTCAACAAGTAAAAAGTAAAATTCACATAGATATTTTGTTATAGACACTTTGTATATCCTGTAATATCAGACTTCATGTTATACCTACTGGTATTTACTAACAGTGTCACAGTAAGTAATATTCAGAATAGAATCTTTTCAGTTAACAGGGATTCTTGAGATAGACTCCTTTTCTAGGACAGTTGGTATTCCTGTTTCATTTCTGTTGCTGTGATAAAATATCTTGGCAACAAGCAACAAGGGATAATGGGATTTGTTCAGTTTACAGTCCCAGGTTACAGTCAATCACTTAGGAAAAGTCAAGATAGGCACTTGAAGCAGGTAAAAATCCATCAAGAGTAAAAAGAAGAAAATGCCTAAGTTCTTGTTGGTCTGTTAGCTTGCCCTCTGCTAGCTTTGATCCCCGCTTACCCAACCTTCCCTAGGGAAGGTGCTGTCTGCAAAGGGTGATGTCTTTCTACATTAATAAACAATCAAGACAACCCCCCACAGTCATACTTAAAAGTTAACTTGTTCAAAATAATTCTTCATGAAAACTCTCTTCCAAGGTGATTCTAGGTTATATTAACAATTGAAATTAACAAGAACAGCTGATTTTCTCAGAAGAAGAAAATCTGGACATAAACAATTATTCTCTAACAGAAGAGAAGATATTCATAGACTAAGAGTAGTGGAAGACCATCAAGTTTCAGGAGCTCAATGTGGTCATGCTCTAGATTCATCCTCACAGTCCTTAGCAAGATCAATCTTCGCCCACCACTTGGTAATGGACATCTACTACTGAACCATATGTCATGACTGCTTCATCTGATTAAATTCCCCAAGCACCTTGTGTTTGAATGCAATAGCTATAGGAATCACACTACTAACCTTTTCTTTAAGGAAATAAAATGAGTATAATGAGAGAAAATATGTTCAAAAGGAGAATTAGCAAACTTTTGCATGGGGTTAATGTTAATCAGTATGACTTTTGCATTGGCCAGTAGATCATGTAAAGAGAGGTATGATTCTGTCTAGATACTGACAAACCAAACCTTCTCAATGGATATGGATGTTGCAGCTGTTGAGTGACAAGCCTGGTATGTATCCTACTCTCAGTATGTTTCATAAAATTGTCAATTTATGTGTTATGGAAACTCATCTTTGAGTCGTACTCCCAATGTATTCACTTATGTAAATGGTTTTCTTACTTCAAGTCAATTGGTCCATCATCTTTTGAGATTATTTATTTCCTTGTACTCCTCTTTCCTCCTTCCTTCCCTTGCTTCCCCCTTTTCAGCTCTTTCACATACCAAGAACAATTGACGGCACCTATTGTCCTTGTCTATCATTTTCAATTTTCTTTTCTCTATAATTTCAGGATTTTCAATATTGCTCTGTGAGTTTTTCTCAGACTTCTTTAAACTAGATCTTTGCAGTGTCTTTTGCAAGGCCATTTATGAGTGTCTCTTTCAAGGTCAGTGCTTCCACCGTACAAGCGCAACTCTGTCTGCCTCTGTCACTACTAGCTAATGTTCTCCACCCCCACGATCCCACATTGAGCCTGCTCACTTCCTCTGTGCTGACTCTCAGCGTTTTGGATAATAGCTGTGCTTATTAAGTTTTCTGCAAATTCAACTGAATCCTAAAAATTTATGACTATCATGTTTGCTGCTTTATCATCCTTATTTTGCATGCTTTATCTTCAGAATACTAGCTTTTATTTCCATGAACTTCATTTCTACCTGCTTAAGCACAGGATTCATCACCATGTGTCCAAGAGCTCTCTCCTGGGCTCTTGTGCTTCTCCATTTTCTCTGCCACTTGGCACATGCGGTCCAATTTTCGAAGAGTTATGAGTATTTTTGCCAAATAAGCATTTAAGATGCTCTTTTATTTCCAGTGCCCCAGTTTATTATTGTCTTGATTTGATTAGTGTTTTCATTCAGTGGTTCACCGAAGAATTTAATAGCACCAATGCAAGTAATGAATTCATCACACAGGTTTGTAGAATTTAGATCTGACCTTTGGTATGTCATTGATGGGGAAGTATATGAAGCAATAGACATAATGAAGACTAGATTTGATGTGACTATATTAAAGGAGAGTTTCTTGCTCAAGGGAGATGATGGGTTAATTCTGATATCGATCTTCTATTTTGTAGTCTGTGGCAACATGTAGTAATCCACTTAATATGAGATATGTTGGACTCTAACTTTATCATGAGTGATATATAAAATTACTTTTATTTCTTCAGATGAAGGGATGGAATGAGACCCAAGCCAGCAATGTCAAGACCCATCAAGGGAATGCTAATGACAAATAAGTTTTCTGAAGATGGCCCACCACTTTGCATGGCTCTTATGGGTAATCTCTGATTAACAGGGCCTTCAGAGATTTTATCCCAGGATTGCTTTTTGCTTTTGATATGCCTTCCTGTTACTATTTTTTATCCTAATGATTCCTGAGCATTAGCCTAGCCTAATGGGCAGATTTCCTGCAGATCATCATAAAAAAGAATGAACTTTCATTTATTAATACTATTTAGATGAATTAATAATTTTTTTAGAATTCCTGATTTAAAATAATTTTAAGAAGTTTTAGGACATGGTTTTAGTACTGGAGAGATATAGTAAAGTTAGATTCAAGACTAGAATGTGCCTACTAGATTAGTAAGTAAATGGGTGCATAATAAGGAATACAATGAACTTTCACAGTTACACTAAAAAGAGAAATAGTCCTGTAACAAATTTGTAACCAAGAAAAAAAAATTCAATCTAGGTCAGATCCGTGGATGAAGCTACAGGTGTGTACTATGATAAAGTGAGGCCATATGAAACTGTTGCTTTGAACTTATAATGAGCTTATAGAATGAAATACTAATATGAACATGATATCAACATTCTTCTATAAATCTCCTTTCATGGACTACTTTATCTATAAGGTAATTTTCTAGAGAACTTTCATCTAAGAAGGTATAAAAAGGCCAGAGAGAAGAAATAAAGTAGTAGCTTTGGAGGCTCTGCCCCATCCATCCAAATTCACATGTTTTTCTGTTTATATGTATATGCACTTAAGAGTTCATAGTTTCTCACTCTGCACTGTGCATTTGTTTTTTTGTTTTTTGTTTTTTGTTTTTTGTTTTTTGTTTTTTTTTGTTTTTTGTTTTTGTTTTTGTTTTTTTTTTTTTTTGAGACAGGTTTTCTCTGTGTAGCCCTGTCTGTCATGGAACTAACTCACTCTGTAAACCAGCTGGCCTAGAACCCAGAAATCCTCCTGCCTTTGTCTCCCAAGTGCTGGGATAAAGGGCCTGTGCCACCACTGTGCAGCTTGCACCTATGCATTCTTGTTTTTTTTTTTTTTTTTCAAAATAAAAATTTTATTAGATGTTTTCTTTCATTTACATTTCAAATGCTATCCGAAAAGTGTCCTATACCCTTCCCTCACCCTGCCCCCAACCCACTCACTCCTGGTTCATGGCTCTGGCATTCCCCTGTACTGATGTATATAATCTTCACAAGACCAAGGGCCTCTCCTCCCAATGATGGACAACTAGGCCATCTTCTGCTGACAGGACCCTGATATAGTTGTATCTTGTGAGGCTATGCCAGTGCCTGGCAAATACAGAAGTGAATGCTCACAGTCATCTATTGTATGGAACACAGGGTCCCCAAAATAGGAGCTAGAGAACGTACCTAAGGAACTGAAAGGGTCTGCAACCCTATAGGAGGAACAACAATATGAAGTAACCAGTAACCCCCAGAGCTGTGTCTCTAGCTGCCTATGTAGCACCTGTGCATTCTTGCCAGCCCCAGATAAACAAGTTTTATTCTGTCAGTAGTACATACCCTGTCATCCCTATCAAAACGACCCTAAATGCCAATGCTATATCCCCTTTTTCTGCCTCCCTCAGTTAACCTTCTGATGTCAAACCTGGTCTTTGACAAACATGGCTTCTCTGGCAAGGGATTGCATCTGAAGTCCTTCTAGGTCTATATGATCCAGCCAAAATGCAGACATGCCAGGAATTATAGTATAATCTGGCTGAAATACACATATGCCTTTAGTATGTGTATCTTTAATTTTTAACAATGAAGGTAAGGTTGGTTTGTAGAAGGAAGATGCCATATTTGAAAGTGATGTCTAATTGAGGAGAAGACAGAGTCATGAATCGGAAGAAGATTTGACAGACTGAGTCAGAGCTAGGATACATCTAACTCACACAAGAACAGGACAGGAAAAAAATGCTACTTACAAGCAGTGTGTGTGTGTGTGTGTGTGTGTGTGTGTGTGTGTGAGAGAGAGAGAGAGAGAGAGAGAGAGAGAGAGA